>NC_035449.2:56123915-56423915 GCF_002127325.2 Helianthus annuus | reverse complement strand
TCACGGATGAGGGTTTCGAGATCGTGTTGGGCTTGGGTATTACGAATGCTGAGCAAATAACTCCGTCTGCTGAGCGCGTCGGCAACAATATTAGCTTTACCTGGGTGATAACGAATCTCACAGTCGTAATCGTTGAGAAGTTCTACCCATCGGCGTTGACGCATATTGAGTTCTTTCTGATCAAAGATGTGTTGTAAACTCCTGTGATCGGTGAAGATCGTACACTTGGTACCATACAGGTAGTGTCGCCAAATCTTTAACGCAAAAACAACCGCGCCTAGCTCGAGATCATGGGTTGTATAGTTCTTCTCGTGGATTTTGAGCTATCGAGAAGCGTAAGCTATAACCTTGTCTCGTTGCATGAGAACACAGCCAAGACCAAGGTTGGAAGCATCACAGTTTACAATGAAGTCATTGTTTCCGTTGGGCAATGTGAGAATAGGAGCATTGCAAAGCTTATGCTTGAGGGTTTGGAAAGCAGACTCTTGTTCAGTTCCCCAAACAAAAGACTTGTCTTTATGAGTAAGAGCGGTAAGCGGCACAACGATTTTTGAGAATCCTTCGATAAATCGTCGATAATAGCCCGCTAATCCGAGAAAAGAACGGACTTCAGATGGGTTCTTAGGCGTAATCCAACTCTTAACTGCTTCAATCTTCGCGGGATCGACATGAATACCTTGACTATTAACAATGTGACCCAGAAACTGAACCTCCTCCAGCCAGAATTCACACTTGGAGAACTTGGGATAGAGTTGATTCCCCTGGAGTAACTCGAGAACCAAGCGTAGATGTTGCGCGTGTTCGGCCTTTGACTTGGAATAGATCAAGACATCGTTGATGAACACGATGACGAAACGACTAAGATATGGCTTACACACGCGATTCATCAGGTCCATGAAAACCGCGGGTGCGTTGGTTAAACCAAAAGGCATAATAACGAACTCATAATGGCCGTAGCGAGTGCGAAAGGCGGTTTTAGGTATATCCTCTTCTTGAATGCGTAGCTGGTGATAGCCTGAGCATAGATAGATCTTTGAGAAACATGTAGCACCTTGCAGTTGGTCAAACAAATCGTCGATGCGAGGTAGGGGATAACGGTTCTTGATGGTTAACTTATTCAACTCCCGATAATCGATACACATCCTGAACGACCCATCCTTCTTTTTAACGAAGAGGACTGGCGCGCCCCAAGGAGAGGTGCTCGGGCGAATAAAACCTTTTTCAAGTAATTCCTGGAGTTGGTTCGAGAGTTCCCGCATTTCGGATGGCGCGAGCCGATAAGGGGCTTTGGCAACGGGGTTAGCTCCAGGAATGAGGTCGATTCGGAAGTCGATATCACGACTTGGCGGGAGTCCAGGAAGATCATCAGGGAACACCTGAGGAAATTCACGGACCACGGGAACGTCTTTGACTTCTGTCTTCCTTTTCTTTTCCTTCTCCGCTACTATAATGTTGGCCAAGAAAGCTCTGTATTCCTTGCGGAGATACTTACTAGCTTGGACACACGACATGAGCTTGAGACCTTTTGAAGCAGTTTCGCCATAGACACATAGTAAATCACCATTCGCGAGCGTGAATCGAATCATCTTGTCGAAGCACACAACTTCAGCATGGTTTTCACGAAGAAAGTCCATGCCTACTATGATGTCAAAACTTCCGAATTGCATCGAAATGAGGTCGATTGGGAAGATGTGATTGTTGAGCTCGAGGGTACAATCACGAAGAACAGAATTAACGGCAACAGTTCTTCCAGTAGTGACTTCAACTTCGAATGACGAGGGCAGATAAGAGCGCTTACGACTAAGGAGCTTCTCGAATTCAAACGACACAAAGCAGTTATCGGCTCCAATATTAAACAAACATGATGCATAAATACCATTCACAAGGAACGTACCATTAACCACGTTGTTGTCATCCTGGGCTTGACGAGCATTGATGTTGAAGGTTCTGGCGCGTGCTGCTTGTTGCTCCTGCTGAGGCTGCTGCTGCTGCTGGGGCTCTTGCTTCACAACCCTGTTCGGGCACATGTTTGCAAAGTGGTTAGGATCACCACATGCGAAGCAGACTCGAGCATTGATCGCGGGTGCCTGAGCCGCGTGTTGGCCTTGCGGGGCTAGGAGTAGAGCTTGATGAGCAGTGGCAGGAGCTGCGGTGTTACGGGGACCATAGCGACAGTTGGCAGTGAATCGACAGGCAAGACCCACCGGATGATGATATGAGCATGTCGGGCAGAGTGGGTGGGGACCTGTGTATGCACGCTTTGCTGGCGGTGCATGAGTAACTGGTGCTGGTCGATGATGAGGCTGCTGCAGAGCCGGTACGGCTTGCATAGGAGCAGCAGTGGTAGTGACAGCACAATTCTTGTTGTTGGAGCTGCTGTTGTTCTTCTTCTTGCGGCGTGATGACTTGGACGGTTGAGCAGTGGCGGTGTCGGCGGTCGGTGTGGTGGTGGCTTGATACAGAGACTTCGAGGGCTTATCCCAGAAACCAGCTTTTACTCGCTTGTCGTTGATTTCGGCGGCAAGCAAGTATGTCTCTTCAATTGATGAGGTCTTCGCGGCGTGAACAAAATCGGCAACACAGTCGGGTAGAGCTCGAATGTACTTCTTGATGGCCATGTCTGACGTCTTGACTTGATCGGGACAGATAATGCTGAGCTGCTTAAAGCAAGCAGTCAGGGCAGCGTTGTCTCCATCCTTCTGCTTAATGTTCCAAAACTTGTCCTCCAGCTTTTGGCGTTCATGAGGAGGGCAGAATTCGTCCATCATAATGGCTTTCAGCTCTTCCCAAGTTAGCTCATAAGCTGCATCATTCCCGCGTTTTTTTCGTTCGGCCGTCCACCAGTCTAGAGCTCGGGACTGGACGACGCCGGTTGCGTTTAAGGTACGTAGATTTTCTGGACAGCCGCTTTGGCGCAGAGTGACTTCGACAGAATCAAACCATTGAAACATAGCTGTTGGGCCATCTTCTCCGGTGAATTCCTTTGGTCCGCATGCCTTGAACTGTTTGAAGCTGAAAACAGTTTTGGCAGCATCTTTGGGAGCTTCAGTTCTCGACTCCTCGGATGACTTGCTGACGTTTTCATAGACATCGCTCACAGCTTTTGCTACTTGTTTGGCGATGATAGCAGCAAGACGTTTGTCTCTCTTTTCTTGGCGAGTAAGTGGGGTTCGGTGTCCAGATGACGACATGGTCCGCAACAGACATCGTCGTAGGTCTCAGACACATCAAAATCGAATCTCACCTCACACGTCTACTACTTACTAAAGCTCAGGAACACGTTGAAGCACGTATCACATAAACACATAGGCACGTAACCACAGATTCACGTAGTCACAGAAGCACATAAGCACGTAGGCACGTAGGGCACAAAAACACATACGCATTTAATCACAGAGACAGTCAGAATACAGAAACCTATCATTTAAAGCTCACGAGTCGTTCGAATATAGCGATCGCGTATAATATATCGAGTAGTATAGCGTAGCACAACGTCGTCCAGGTTGTAGCGTCCTGTTAGAGTTTTGAGATAGAAGTGTAGTGCGAGCCGTGCGTGTCGATCGAAGTGGGTGCAAAAATCGAACAAGTTATCAAAATTAAACAGTTAAACACATATAATCTTATAAAATCAGCGAGTCATCAGAGTCAGCAGTTGCGGGCTTGGAATCGAAACATGTAAAAATCGAGAAATAGATTGTCTGCGGCTATTAGACATTGACAGACCAAAGCGATTCGACTATTCTCAAGGACTTGTCATCACATTCCGACTTTCGGGGTCGGCCTCTGCCTCGAATCTTGGGCATTTGGCACGCAGTCCCTAAGCCATACTCGTGAGTTCAGGTCGTTGGAGTCCGTCGAGACTTTGGTGAGAGTTTTGGTAAAGTCCATGGACAGCCGTCAAGGTTAGGATTTCACCCCTGGCCTGACAACTTCCCCTTGGATTTAGTAAAATAGAAGAGATTATTCATCAAAATATGGATTTCACTCCTGATTTGGTATAATTCTCCTGTTGAACAAGCGTTCGTCATTGAAAAGAATAATGAAGAGATCATTGATAAGTTGATAACACGGCATTGATCAAGCAATTTAGTCAAGAGTTTGCGGTTTTCACACCTAATCTTGACTAAATCGCTTTCTCATTACTGAAAATTCAAGTGCGGCTCCCACCACCCTCTACTCGACAAGTTGGTGTTGTCACACCCCAACCGATGGCGGAATCATCGGGGCGCGGCACTGAGCGAAATAGATTGTCCAGAAGTTTCCATAACAATTATCATTACTATTCAATTTAAATAATACGTCCCATACCATATCTCAAACAACAAAAAAATTATTACAGACAAAATCCAGGCAAATGTTCTGTTCCGACAACTCAGATTTACATAAACAGCAATTGTTTATCTGCTTCTAGAGACCCTTAATTTGACCACTACAGACAACTATTTGTTGGGCTCTAGAGCTTTATTCTAGCCTCGCTTTCCTAGCAGATAAGCATCTTAAACACCTGTCACATAAGTTAAAATAAAGTCAATACATAAAATGTAAAGGTGAGCATACAAGTTTGATAATAGCATAATAGAGTCGAAATAGTTTACGCAAAACCAGCACATACATAGAGGAAAACGAAGCATGTTAATTATCGACATGGATCTATCGATACCAATGACTGCGGGTTGACTGCCCGAGGCAGTTCGCAATACATGATTACCACCGTAATCCATGCAAGTAATTGTCCTTAACAACCCCCGTGTGAACGGGTGCTGAGTCCAAACTATAGTACTATCGTCGTTAAGGCAGGTAGACAGCATTCCACGTGTAAATATAACAACAAGCATTCATTTAGTCACGTAATACATGCGATAATGGTTAGCGTAGAAAATATTGCGTAGTGTGTTCGATTGTGATTTAGAATAAGTAACGTATGTAACACCCAAAAGTGCGAAAGCAAAAAGGGTTCGAGTATACTCACAGCGATCGATGGATTGAAGGGAGCGCTTGAGAGTAGGGTTAGCCTGAATAGTTTGATAGCATAACGATAAGCAACGCGTAAAACGGATAACAAGTGTTGGAGGGTCGGACAGCTGGTCGATCGGATGGTAGTTCGATCGGACGGCTGACCGTTCGGTTGACAGTCCGTTCGGACAGTTGTCCGGTCGGACGGGAGTCCGATCGGATGGCTGTTCGAGTGGATGGTTTCTTTCTTTCAGTAGGATGTGTTTGTGTACGATGGCTTGACTTTTGAAGTTTTTGTTGTAGCATTTGAAAACATTGAAGTATCTTTACCTTTCAGGTCGGTCGATCGGGCGGTCGTTCGATCGGCCGGCAACCCGATCGGCTAGGTACCTAAGCAAAACAAGTTCTCAGCAGGGTGTCGCCTGATCGGACAACTGTTCGATCGGGTGGCACTCCTAATGCATCGAACATGTTGAAAAATTTGATTAAGTGTTCAAGTATAGTATCTCATGATCCGAAGAGTAATCCAATCGGTCGGTAGTCCGATCGAACAACAGTTCGTTCAATACCCAACTTCAAGAATAATTTAATTAAGTGGGGGACCATGTGCTAGCCGATCGGCTGGCCAGTCGATCGGCTGACTGTCTGATGTGCACAAAATGCAACATATAAATTACATCAATTGTGGCATAAAACTAACCCTTTTTTAGTACTAATGTTAGAAAAAGTGTGCTTTTGTCTTCCTTTTGTATTTTCAGGATTAAATGAGCTCAAATGAACAAAAGAAGCAAAAAAGACAGCTAAATCTAACATAAATACAAGAAAAGGAACAAACGTGGCATGCCTGACCTCCCGACAGCATCTTCCCAAAGCAAAACAAGAAGACAGAAGACTGACACACCCCGTGCTCAGTGAGAACGGGGGTGTGCCGAAGTGTCAGCAGAAAAGACAAAGTGATAGAAAAGACATGTGAGTCGTCTCGGGATCCAAGATTGATCGTAAGAGTTCTTGACAATCAAATGCCATGTTTGCCTAAGTCTCTTACATCACTTGGTGAAGACAAGTGTTTAGTGTAATACTTTTTATTTTTAATCTTTTGCACTTTTTAATTGGTTTTGTATTAATGACTTTAATTACTAGTTTCTTATGTTGAAGGTGATTCTTCCTTATCGTTTGTCCGTGGTGTCTTGGCATTATTTTACTGTCTATATAAAATAAAAGATTTTCACCATTCATATCTCCACGGTCTATATGGACGTATGTTGGCTACCTGGTCGGGGGTTAAGGGAATAGTTTGGTAAGAGTCTTGCCATTGTTCAGTGTATAGATCCTGCAAAGGACCTGGGTCAAATTTAGTAGGACCTCCTTCAATATCCAACGGTATTGGATGGCGGGGGTCCAAACTCTTTGATCCCCTCATAAGTTAAACTACTATTAAAACTTTAACCCGGCTACTTAGGACTGTATCCCTGCTGTCTCAGACTACTTAGCCGAGGGTAACGTCGCCTTCAAAAGAGGGGCCTACCACATTATGCATTAATAACTTAATTAATTATCTTTCAATAATCCAACCCTTTAGGATTGTATCCTTGCTGACTCAAACTACTGGGTTGAGGGTAACGTCACCTTCAAAAGAGGGGCCTACTACAATAACTAAGATAATCTCTTAAACAAGTGCAAAAGTGTGAAAATAATCAAAGGTTACACTACACACAAGTCGGATCCAAGTGATTCATCTTGTCTATCTGTTTTTACTTTTATTTTCTTTTTCAGCATTTTAGTTAGTTTTATTTTTCTAGTTTAAAAATCTTTTTCTAACATTTTGATTTGATTAGACGTTGAGGATAAACCGGTACTAAAAGCTCTTGTGTCCTTGGACGACCTCGGTATCTTACCAACACTATACTACGTCCACGATGGGTGCACTTGCCCATATGTGTGTTTAGTGTTAGTGAATATCGTGTTTATAAATTTAAAACTTGGCTAAAAAGTGTAAAAATGGCTTAAAATATATACCTAAATTATATTACACCTAACGTACATCAAGTTTTTGGCGCCGTTGCCGGGGACACAAGAATTTTAAGAAAGTTAGGAATCAGTGGTCTAATCATTTTTTCTATTTTATTTTTATTTTTTTGGGATTTTCTTAGTTTTTCAGCTTCTGCAGAACTCAGCACGGGCCGTGCCCGCTGAACACGCCCCGTGCTCAATCATTGGAACTGGCAATCTTGTTTTAAGTCAGACAGTAAGCTGAACACGGGGCCGTGCCCACTGAACACGCCCCCGTGCCCAAGATTCAGAGTTACTGAAAACAGAACCATAAGATCCCGACGGTTGGTAATTTCTGACACAAACATGATTGATAATGATACTTTTTACTTTCGGCACTCTTATGGTACGTGGTGTCAATTATGTGGTGGCGGTCATAAAGAATTAGAATGTTATTTTCTAAACTATAAGCCCCACTATATAGACCCATCATTTTCCTGTAGCCTTAAGAGGGGCGAAAGTAAAAATAATCCTTATCTCTCCCTCGAATTCGCTCAACCAGATATTCTAGGAGAAATGCTCCTCGACGAACTATTTCAACTAGAAGATCTAGTTCTTAATTGGTTAAAAGAACTTAAGATGGATTTCCTTAATTCATCTCAAGACGATGACCAAGAAGAATTGTTGGGTTCGCATTCAAATAAAAACAACCTCGTTGCTCCCAATAATACCTTCCACTCTAGCGAGGACTTGGACGATAGTCGTCCCTGTGCTGATTGTGTCGTGAAGGACTCCCCATCGACTTCGTCCGATGCATACATAGACCCGAGCGATTCGGCATACCCCTTCTTTAACGAGAGCCCGGAAAAGGGTTGGACTTGTCCACCTACATTTAGCATAGGAATCACCCTCACCGACAACCTCTTGCATTCTCGTCTTAATCTAGAGCAATTAAGGTATCTTAGGCACTTTGGGGTTGTTCGATCCAGTAAGGAGCCGCCCGATCCGGATAAGTTCCTTGAACATAGGCAACTTCCATAAGACAGCTTCCAGACACGGGGCCGTGCCCAAGTCAACACGCCCCCGTGTCCACCAAAAGATTCTCTTCTGATTTCATCAGAATACGGAAAAAAATGTGTCAGGATTCTGTCTGCACACGGGGCCGTGCCCAGCCAACACGGGGCCGTGTCCAGCGTGCTGTCGTTTTCTATAAATGCAGCAAGATTCCTGCTAATTTGGACCACTTCAAAAGACAGAGATTCCTGAGATCTTCACTCATACTATCCTAGGTATGTTCTAAAAGAAGGTTCTTGATGTGTGTAAAATGCAACATATAAATCACATCAATTAAGGCATAAAACTAACCCTTTTTAAGTACTAATGTTGGAAAAAGAGTGTTTTTGTCTTCCTTTTGTATTTTCAGGATGAAATGAGCTCAAAATCACAAAAGAAGCAAAAAGACAACTAATTCTACCATAAATACAAGAAAAGGAACAAAAGTAGACTGCCCGGACCCTCAACGGCACCTCTCAAGGCAAAGTAGAGAAAACAGAGTCTGAACACGCCCCGTGTCCAGCGAACACGGGGGCGTGCCCAGGAAGCAGCAGAAAAGACAAACCAGTAGAAGCTTCCATTGCCCACCACGGGGCCGTGTCCAGCGGGCACGGGGGCGTGGTGAAAGTACAGCAGGCGCATTAATTGTAATTGCGAATTACAATTAATGAAGAGAGAGAATGTCAGACGGGCACGGGGCCGTGTCCAGCGGACACGGGGCCGTGTCCAGCCTTCTGTTCAGCCTATAAATAGAGGAGCTTGGTTTCATTCTCTCTCATCCCTTGGCACACCACCTCTCTCACACTTCATCCACCACCCACCACCACCATAACACCATCATCCACCACCATCATCCATTGTCCATCATAGAGTGTGTGAGTCGTCTCGGGATCCAAGATTGATAGTAAGAGTTCTTGACAATCAAGGCCATGTTTGCCTAAGTCTCTTACATCACTTGGTGAAGACAAGTGTTTAGTATAATACTTTTTATTTTTAATCTTTTGCACTTTTTATTTGGTTTTGTATTAATGACTTTAATAACTAGTTACTTATATTGAAGGTGATCTTTCCTTATCGTTTGTCCGTGGTGTCTTGGCATTATTTTACTGTCTATATAAAATAAAAGATTTTCACCATTCATATCTCCACGATCTATATGGAGGTATGTTGGCTACCTGGTCGGGGGTTAAGGGAACGGTTTGGTAAGGGTCTTGCCCTTGTTCAGCGTTTAGAGGTCCTGCTTGGGACCTGGGTCAATTTTAGTAGGATCTCCTTCAATGCCCATAGGTATTGGATGGCGGGGATCCAAACTCTTTGACCCCCTCATAAGTTAACTACTATTAATACTATAACCCGGCTATTTAGGACTGTATCCCTGCTGACTCAGACTACTTAGCCGAGGGTAACGTCACCGCCAAAAGCGGGGCCTACCACAATTTGCATTAATAACTTAATTCATTATCTTTCAATAATCCGACCCTTTAGGATTGTATCCTTGCTGACTCAAACTACTGGGTTGAGGGTAACGTCGCCTTCAAAAGAGGGGCCTACTACAATAACTAAGATAATCTCTTAAACAAGTGCAAAAGTGCGAAAATAATCAAAGGTTATACTAACACACGTGTCGGATCCAAGTGATTCATCTTGTCTATCTGTTTTTATTTTATTTTATTTTTCAGCATTTAGTTAGTTTTTATTTTTCTTAGTTTAAAACATTTTTCTCACTTTTTGATTTGATTAGACGTTGAGGATAAACCGGTATTAAAAGCTCTTGTGTCCTTGGACGACCTCGGTATCTTACCAACACTATACTACGTCCACGATGGGTGCACTTGCCCATATGTGTGTTTAGTGTTAGTAAATATCGTGTTTTATAAATTTAAAACTTGGCTAAAAGTGTAAAAAGGGGCTTAAATATACATCAAAAATAATATCGCACCGACACACATTAGTTCTCAAGAGCCATCTTGTCTTTTCCACTTTTGTTCATTGCCTTCTTCCTCAAATTTTCAATCACTACCTCCATTAAAGTTTGGAAGCTTCATGATTCCAACCTTTATTGTGGTGTTTGTAAGGTTATTATTCAAGGAATCTTGTTTAAAATAAGTTGTGCAACTTTGTTTTGAATTATTTATGCTTAAAATTAACCTATGAACCAAGAAAATAATTTAAAACTCCAAGATTCCTTGCTTTGAAAACCTGCAGACGACTGGACACGGGGCCGTGTTCATTGAACACGGGGCCGTGTCCGAGGGACTGTTTCATAAAAATTGAGCTCTTTTCGGTCTGTTTTCCCAGAATGGCGAGCAGAACAAGCGGAACGTCTTCATCGCACTCAAGGAACAACCGACATGGGAGGAGGTCATCAACGGCGGAAGACTCTCTTGTAAACTATGTTTACGCCTTAAGAGAAGCTATTGATGAAATGACGGGGGTGGAAGAAGCATTGGTCGACCGTATCAATCACCTAACGGTGGGACTGAAAGGGTGTCTCCGGGAGGTCAACCTCTTGCACCAGAGGTTGAACATTCTCACATCTCCTCCTTTGGTGCCTATAATAACCCAAAGGGCATGGAACGTGGTGCTTGAAGTCATCATACCAGCCAAGTGGTACACCATGCACCCGGGGCCTCCTCGAGACATTTTACAAGGGATCTCGGTTGGTGTTTCCCCTCATCCGCAAGATGTTGAGGAAAACGAAGCCGCCTTCTTCCTCCCAAGATAGATAGAAGAATGGCTTTAGCAACATCTAGGAAGATAACCCGACCAAGAGTCCTACTACACTCTTCAATACTGGAAAACTAATTCCGGGATTTGGCTCTTAATGAAAAAGTAAGACTCCTTATGATAATTTTATGTATCACTTGACCTATCTAGTTTAGGACTTTTAACTTTTTATTTCTCTTCTTTGTTTTTTTTTTAATTTTCTAGGAACGCTATGTATCTCTCTATGATTTGAATGAAATGATGGTTTTAATGTTTAGATGGTGTTGTAATGAACAAAACACACTCGGGATGGTAAAGGATAACAAGGGAAACGAGAAACATCACCCCATGCACGAAAATAGGGCCATCCGACAAAAATTTCTTCATTACAGCAAGTTCAGCACGGGCCGTGTCCGCCCAACATGGCCCCGTGCTGCACAATCTGCAGAAATCGCCCAGTTCAGGTAACTGGACACGGGCCATGTTCACTGAACACGCCCCCGTGTCCAGGCTTCTGTTCCTCTTTATTAAGTTTTGTCACTGGCACCTGAACACGGGGCCGTGTCCAGAGTGCCAGTAACATAAAATTTTGCTTTTAACACCCTTTTACACATTCAATCAACCTAAAAAACTTATTTTTGGGACACATTGAGGACAATGTGTAATTTAAGTGTGGGGGGGGGATGCTAAAACTATGAATCTTGCAAGTCCTAATTAACAAGCCTTACACAAAACTCTATTGGAACCGCTAATCACCCCAAATTTTTTCAAAAAAAAATTTCATTTTTTTTACTTGTCTAAGTTTAAGTTGGGTATTTTGTTCTAACAAGGTTATATTTTTACTAGTTTACAACCGATAGCGTCGTGATAAAAAGAACCAACATAAGAAAATTATGAAATGGCATGACAAGCTTAGTTAAAATTTTATTATATATACTTGATCACATAAAAACTCATTCCCACAAAAGTGAGTTTTGAGCCTTCATTGAGCATACAAATACATATCTTTACACTAAATGCTCATTTTTCGTTTCTTGTGTGAATAGCCGCTTGGTTCGTACGACTCTAGAACTTACCAACTTAAACCCGAGTAAGTAAATGATGGAGGCATTAGGACTAATTTTTTTTCTTTCTACACCATTATTTTTCATTTTTTTTACCACTGATGCGTGTGTAGTGTAATATATTTTAGATATATATTTTAAGCCCTTTTTACACTTTTTAGCCAAGTTTTAAATTTATAAAACACGATATTTACTAACACTAAACACACATATGGGCAAGTGCACCCATCGTGGACGTAGTATAGTGTTGGTAAGATACCGAGGTCGTCCAAGGACACAAGTGCTTTTAGTACCGGTTTATCATCAAGGTCTAATCAAATCAAAATGTTAGAAAAAGATTTTTAAACTAAGAAAATAAAACTAACTAAATGCTGAAAAATAAAATAAAAATAAAAACAGATAGACAAGATGAATCACTTGGATCCGACTCGTGTGTTAGTATAACCTTTGATTATTTTCGCACTTTTGCACTTGTTTAAGAGATTATCTTAGTTATTGTAGTAGGCCCCCTCTTTTGAAGGCGACGTTACCCTCAACCCAGTAGTTTGAGTCAGCAAGGATACAATCCTAAAGGGTCGGATTATTGAAAGACAATTAATTAAGTTATTAAAGCAAATTATGGTAGGCCCCTCTTTTGGAGGTGACGTTACCCTCGACTAAGTAGTCTGAGTCAGCAGGGATACAGTCCTAAATAGCCGGGTTATAGTATTAATAGTAGTTAACTTATGAGGGGATCAAAGAGTTTGGACCCCCGCCATCCAATAACTTTCGGTATTGAAGGAGATCCTACTAAATTTGACCCAGGTCCCTTGCAGGACCTCTAAACGCTGAACAAGGGCAAGACCCTTACCAAACCGTTCCCTTAACCCCCGACCAGGTAGCCAACATACCTCCATATAGACCGTGGAGATATGAATGGTGAAAATCTTTTATTTTATATAGACAGTAAAATAATGCCAAGACACCACGGACAAACGATAACGAAGAATCACCTTCAACATAAGCAACTAGTTATTAAAGTCATTAATACAAAACCAATTAAGAAGTGCAAAAGATTAAAAATAAAAAGTATTATACTAAACACTTGTCTTCACCAAGTGATGTAAGAGACTTAGGCAAACATGGCCTTGATTGTCAAGAACTCTTACGATCAATCTTGGATCCCGAGACGACTCACACACTCTATGATGGACAATGGATGATGGTGGTGGATGATGGTGTTGTGATGGTGGTGGGTGGTGGATGAAGTGTGAGAGAGGTGGTGTGCCAAGGGATGAGTTGCAATTAATCCAAGCACTCCTACTTATAGGCTGAACAGAGGCCTGGGCACGGCCCCGTGCCTGTCTGACACTATCTCTCTTCATTAATTGTAATTCGCAATTACAATTAATGCGCCTGCAGTACTTTGGGCATGCCCCCGTGTTCACTGGGCACGGCCCCGTGGTGAGCAATAGAAGCTTCTACAGGTTTGTCTTTTCTGCTGCTTCTTGGGCACGGCCCCGTGCTCGCTGAGCACGGGGCGTGTTCAGCCTTCTGTCTTCCTTGTTTTGCTTGGGAGGATGTTGTCGAGGGGTCGGGCAATCCACTCTTGTCCCTTTTCTTGTATTTGTGTTAGATTTAGCTGTCTTTTTGTTTCTTTTGTTAATTTGAGCTCATTTAATCCTGAAAATACAAAAGGAAGACAAAAACACACTTTTTCCAACATTAGTACTTAAAAAGGGTTAGTTTTATGCCTTATTTGATGTAATTTATATGTTGCATTTTACACACATCAACCACCTACCCAAAATCCCCCTAGTTAACCCCTTTGAGCCTAAACCTTTTCATTTCTTAACCCAAAACAATCACCCTTTTTACCCACCTAAACCTTTTTATTTTAACCCTTTCTTTTAATAACAAAACTCGGTTTTTCTTATGACTTTTCAAAAAAAAAAAAAAAAAAACTTATAGTTGATGAAACCAAATAAACTAACAAGTTCATCAAAATTAACCTTGTTTGAAAGAAATGGTTCATCATAATAAAAAAAATAAAATTGTGAAAACTAAAAAGTCTTTAAAAAAACCGATGCTTTTTACGATTTTCACCCTTTTACTAACCACTAACCCAACCACCCACCTTTAGCCCAAGCCTAACCCTTCACCCAAAAAAGTCCTCTTGATATTTACAAAGGTATATAGTTAAAAAGGAGGAGGATTGATTGCTTGGCAAGCCTATGGTAGGAGTAAGTTCCATGCCGCTCTCGAGTGATTCACTAAAAATACACCTTCGGTCGAGTGTTGAGTGATCCCCCGTGAGGTATGTGAACTTGTATATAAATGGAATTTTAAAAAGGCATGTTATGCCCTAATAAGTAATTTATCTTATGAAACGTTTTTTATAAATATGACAAATAGGATTGTAAATAAATAAAAATAAAACTTAAATAAAGAATCTTGGAAATCCCGACACTCTATGACAAGTCCAAAAACCTTCTCTTCTACCCATTCCATTTGGGAGTGAAAAAACTACATTACAAAGAGTTTTGCTTGAGGACAAACAAAGATTCAAGTGTGGGGGTATTTGATGTGCACAAAATGCAACATATAAATTACATCAATTGTGGCATAAAACTAACCCTTTTTAGTACTAATGTTGGAAAAAGTGTGCTTTTCTCTTCCTTTTGTATTTTCAGGATTAAATGAGCTCAAATGAACAAAAGAAGCAAAAAGACAGCTAAATCTAACATAAATACAAGAAAAGGAACAAACGTGGCATGCCCGACTGTAACATCCGTCAAAATAGATTTCCCAAAATCCGACCCGTTTTAAATTTTGGATCCTAACCTTTGAAACCTCAGAATTTTTCCCGAATTTATTTAACCGATTTAGAAATTCTATGCTATTTAATCTAATTATCAATATAGTTATTTTGTTTATTTAGTAATTAACTAATTTAATTAACCTCTTGAAACTTAAAATTTGAAAATTTATTTCAGTTAGTTTGGTTAAGTTTTAAAACAAGTTTTTAAGTTATAGATTGAAATTAGTCAAGTTAAAAAAGAAAGATAAAACTTTAATTACTCAACATAAAAGCACAGGGACTAAATTTGTCACTTTTCAAATCCTTTTCTTCTTTCATTTTTTTGCCGCCAAGCTAACAACAGTTCATCACCTTCCTTTTTGATTATGATCGCTGACTTCTTGGTAATTAGAATTTGTTACGCATTTCCATCTTTAACCCAATCCTGAATCTAGACCTATATTGTAACATTCATGCAAATCAATCACAGCCAATTTCCATATATTACGAGACTTTTGAAGACTATAAATAACGAACCATTCTCCATCACTGTTTCCCCCACACTACCGGTTTCGACACCCTCGCCATCACAACACATCTCGACACAATCCTTACATAGCACACGTACTGTCGAAGGGCCTGCCTACTCGCCGGATTTTGAACATCTCATCGGAGTCCGTCGGAAGGACGTCACGAACTCATCGTCGCCATGTTTCGGTATAACTTCTTGTTTGTTCTTAGTTTAATACCGTTGACACATACCTCTTTTTAACAATGTTCAAACAACTAAAATTGCGGGTTTCATAACAAACAGTTGGTTTTCTTAATGAAGAAGGTGATACGAACACGTCGGGACTCGGGATTCATGTCGGAGTTTAACTCGGTTCGTTCGGTATACAATCCTTTCCCTCTTGTTTTATTTCTTTCCTGTTCTCAAATCCTTTGCGTTTGAGTCTTATATATGTAGCTTGATTAAGAAATAAACTACATTAAAGGGAATGGTGGGTTTTCACAAAGATGAACTACTGTTGATGGTTCCCATTAGTTAAAGATGATAACATGTCTGACCGTTATAATGAAGGATGAACCAACTGACTAATGTGTAAATGATATAAAGATCTAATTCTTTCACATCAGTTTAAGGTGGTACAGTGGATGAGTGGTTGAGCCAAGGCAAATGGTGCGCGTGTTCGGGTCTCGGACCCGACCTCCACGTTGCAATTCATCTCTTAAAATGGCTTTCTTTTCATCTTTTTTATTCATATTTACTGTTTTATTTTCTTTTATAATTTAACCCTAAAAACTAATAATCACATTAACACATAATAATCCTTTTATAACTTTAAAGGGGTAATAACCTAAGATCTAAATAATCAAATTGTGAACCCTAAATATTAGGAATGTTATCTTTTTTTTTATATTAACTAGATCGTTACATATTATTCCAAATATCTAGGATAATTGCTTTGCTCGTTCTCTTGGATTATTCTCCATCTTTACTCGTACGTTCTTACAAGAATCGCAACGCAATCAATGTGAGTATACATGACCCATTTTCCATTTTAACACTTTCGGGTGCAATATGTATTCTATATCAATCACATTATTCACTTCAAACAGCTTTATGCACACTCTATCCAAATTGCACGTGATACATTTGATTCATGTTATACATGTTATGCTATTGTAAACTCTCATGACTATGTGTTCATTAACTTTGCAAGCCTCCCCTAAAAATGGTAGCGCTATAGGTTGAGAAACGCCTCTCCCGTTATTCTCGCGGGTATTGTTAGGTTAATCTATGTTAAAACCTCCCGTTATTCTTTGGGATTGGCACGTTAATTGCGTTAAACTTTGGTTTGGACACATAGAGTAACATCGTTTCGAGTATATACTGTTAATGTGAAGTCATGTTATTCACGTTGGATATGAGCAACTTCAAACATTTCATTATGCTATGTATCAAACTGGTATATTCGCCAACATATTTTGTTGACTTTATTTTAATACATATTGCAGGTTGATTAGTACAAGACTCAAGAAACAAGCTAGGATGGCTTTAGATACCCATTTTAGCAATTAAACAATGTTTGAATTTATGGTTATTATTTGAACAATATATTATTCTTTAATTTTTAATAAAATGATTTAATTCATATTGTCACATTTAGTGTTATGTTGTTTTGAGCAATTTGTTCGTCTCATCCCGATGTTTCCGCCATCGGTTGGGGTGTGACAGGTTGGTATCAGAGCCATAACTATAGGGAATTAGGAAAAATGCTATACTTTTCCCTAGTCTATAGTAGGAATACTCTGATACCAGATTGGTATCAGAGCCATAACTATAGGGAATTAGGTAAATTGCTATATTTTCCCCTAGTCTATAGTAGGAGTGCTCTGATACCATATTGGTATCAGAGCCATAACTATAGAGAATTAGGAATGCCTTGCCTAGTCTATAGTTTAAGAGCTTATTCACTATGTGTTGCTTAAAACAACTTCCTTTCTATCTTCTTTGCTTCCCTCTACTTTCTTGGACTCTTAATATACATGCCCTTCCTAAGGCTAACACAATACACACTTGGATTTGAAGACACTCTTATAACACAATCGAAATGACTCACCAAAATAGGCGTGATTCCCACATTTGGTGATGACTTTCACTCAGCTGTACTTTGAATTTTGCACGAAATCTACCCTCAAGTTAGGAGTGATATCCAAATCTTGAAGGGGAATTTCCATTTCATACTCTAGTGGACCCTTATCTTTTGATAAGTACCAACCACGTTAGGGTTCGATGTTATCAAGTTAGACGTAAAACTCGCATCTTGTTAACTAGTCCCATTCCTCGATTTTCAATCTCGCCAAAGTTTTGATTTTCCCAATCGATTAAGGACGTGTAGTAACTGGAAGGACAAATATCATTAGTCGTTTCTCGATGAGAGTATTTGTCTATTAGGCCAAAGCACGTTTCCTAAATTCGAAATGGACTTCGATTTACTTTGGAATAGTCATATGTTACGTTCCGTGACAATCCATGTTTTACGTTGAATCTCTTTTATGCTATTTTGATTTTCATGTGTTTTACATTTGTACGTTATATCATTTCAATTTAATACATGCATACTAATATGTTATACTGGATTCGTGATTATTGGGTTATTCTTATGTGATGAACTTGTCCTTGAACCCACACCTTAATATGTATAGCACTATGCGTAGTGCTATAGGAGTAGCGCCCGCCCATATTCTAGTGGTCATGTTAAGTTATTCAATTGCGGTACACGATGGGTTGACATGTTTATTCACATGCCAGTGATACGTTAATCTTGTTAACTAAGTATGTCATGTGAATTGGTCTAAACTTTTATGCTAATACTCATATTCCCAAAAAAAATGGAAGCTTATCATCAAGATAGGAGTGATTTCCTTACCTTGATGATTAACTCCGCCCACTTTTCAACTTCACCAATGAGCTAGGGGTGATTTCCTTACCTCAGAGGTAGTTACCAACTCTTTTTCGTGCTCAATGAAACTTTATTTTTTTAACGTTACTTTCATTTCAAGTTTGGAGACACGAATCGCACTATCTTCGCATTCTAAAACAAATAATGATAATCTCTCGTGAACAAACTAAATGTACAATGCTTTCATTTTACATATTACACTATGTGAAAACTCATGTTATGCTATGTGGAATTATTTGAAAACTATATGCTACGTGAAACTATATGCTATGTGATGCATTCATGAAAACAATTTCCTTAAGCAAAACATTATAATCAACTCTCATCTACTCTCTCTTTCGAATCTTTAAATGTCATCTTTTCGAAAGTCTTTCACTTAGATTTCGAGGACGAAATCTCCTAAAGTAGGGGAGACTGTAACATCCGTCAAAATAGATTTTCCAAAATCCGACCCGTTTTAAATTTTGGATCCTAACCTTTGAAACCTCAGAATTTTTCGCGAATTTATTTAACCGATTTAGAAATTCTATGCTATTTAATCTAATTATCAATATAGTTATTTTGTTTATTTAGTAATTAACTAATTTAATTAACCTCTTGAAACTTAAAATTTGAAAATTTATTTCAGTTAGTTTGGTTAAGTTTTAAAACAAGTTTTTAAGTTATAGATTGAAATTAGTCAAGTTAAAAAAGAAAGATAAAACTTTAATTACTCAACATAAAAACACAGGGACTAAAGTTGTCACTTTTCAAATCCTTTTCTTCTTTCATTTTTTTGCCGCCAAGCTAACAACAGTTCATCGCCTTCTTTTTTTATTATGATCGCTGACTTCTCGGTAATTAGAATCTGTTACGCGTTTCCATCTTTAACCCAATCCTGAATCTAGACCTATATTGTAACCTTCATGCAAATCAATCACAACCAATTTCCATATATTACGAGACTTTTGAAGACTATAAATAACGAACCATTCTCCATCACCGATTCACCCCCACAACCGGTTTCGACACCCTCACCATCACAACACATCTCGACATAATCCTTACATCGCAAACGTACTGTCGAAGGGCCTGCCTACTCGCCGGAGTTTGAACATCTCATCGGAGTCCGTCGGAAGGACGTCACGAACTCATCGTCGCCATGTTTCGGTATAACTTCTTGTTTGTTCTTAGTTTAATACCGTTGACACATACCTCTTTTTAACAATGTTCAAACAACTAAAATTGCGGGTTTCATAACAAACAGTTGGTTTTCTTAATGAAGAAGGTGATACGAACACGTCGGGACTCGGGATTCATGTCGGAGTTTAACTCGGTTCGTTTGGTATACAATCATTTCCCTCTTGTTTTCTTTCTTTACTGTTCTCAAATCCTTTGCGTTTGAGTCTTATATATGTAGCTTGATTAAGAAATAAACTACATTAAAGGGAATGGTGGGTTTTCACAAAGATGAACTACTGTTGATGGTTCCCATTAGTTAAAGATGATAACATGTCTGACCGTTATAATGAAGGATGAACCAACTAACTAATGTATAAATGATATAAAGATCTAATTCTTTCACAGTATAGTGGATGAGTGGTTGAGCCAAGGCAAATGGGGCGCGTGTTCGGGTCTCGAACCCGACCTCCACGTTGCAATTCATCTCTTAAAATGGTTTTCTTTTCATCTTTTTTATTCATATTTACTGTTTTATTTTCTTTTATAATTTAACCCTAAAAACTAATAATCACATTAACACATAATAATCCTTTTATAACTTTAAAGGGGTAATAACCTAAGATCTAAATAATCAAATTGTGAACCCTAAATATTAGGAATGTTATCTTTTTTTTATATTAACTAGATCGTTACATGTTATTCCAAATATCTAGGATAATTGCTTTGCTCGTTCTCTTGGATTATTCTCCATCTTTACTCGTACGTTCTTACAAGAATCGCAACGCAATCAATGTGAGTATACATGACCCATTTCCATTTTAACACATTCGGGTGCAATATGTATTCTATATCAATCACATTATTCACTTCAAACAGCTTTATGCACACTCTATCCAAATTGCACGTGATACATTTGATTCATGTTATACATGTTATGCTATTGTAAACTCTCATGACTATGTGTTCATTAACTTTGCAAGCCTCCCCTAACAATGGTAGCGCTATAGGTTGAGAAACGCCCCCCTCCCGTTATTCTCGCGGGTATTGTTAGGTTAATCTATGTTCAAACCTCCCGTTCTTCTTTGGGATTAGCACGTTAATTGCGTTAAACTTTGGTTTGGACACATAGAGTAACATCGTTTCGAGTATATACTGTTAATGTGAAATCATGTTATTCACGTTGGATATGAGCAACTTGTAACACCTCGAAATTTTGCGTCCAATAATGTATTGACACATGTCATAGGTTTACACGTGGTAATAAATACTAAATAAGGAGTAAAGTTGACAAACATAGAAAGTATGTGAAACCGAGGGTTAAAAAATGTCAACGAGGGATAATTATACTGCTTAAGGTATCAACCTGGAAGGGGGATATGCGATCCGTTAAGAAAGGAAAGCTAAGCCCGAGATATATTGGACCTTTCGAGGTAATCGAACGTGTCGGATCGGTTGCCTACAAATTAAACTTACCGGAGGAGCTCAGTGGTATCCACAATGTGTTTCACATCTGTAACTTGAAGAAGTGTTTCGCTGATGAATCACTGGTTATACCGCATACAGATGTACACATCGATGAGAGCTTAAAGTTCGTTGAAAAACCTGTGTCGATCGAGGATCGACAGGTTAAGAAGCTTCGCAGGAAGTATATACCGATAGTGAAGGTAAAATGGGATGCCCGTAGAGGTCCCGAGTATACGTGGGAGGTAGAGTCCACGATGAAAGAAAAGTACCCTTATTTATTTCAATAAATCTCGAGGTCGAGATTTCTTTTAAGGGGGTGAGGATGTAACACCTCGAAATTTTGCGTCCAATAATGTATTGACACGTGTCATAGGTTTACACGTGGTAATAAATACTGAATAAGGACTAAAGTTGACAAACATCGAAAGTATGTGAAACCGAGGGTTTAAAAATGTCAACGAGGGATAATTATAATGTACAGTAACCCAAAATGATGCTCGTACCTTCAAACGAATGAATCATGGATCGTACAGGACGAAATGCGGAAGAAAGTGAGAGATTACAAACTACAGGGGTTAAATGTGTCAACATGTTTAATTTATACCTCTGAGTGACCCTTTAACGAAACCGAGACTTTGTAACAGTAAATTACGCTCACTAGAGTATACGGTATAAATTTCGCAAGGTTCCGTTTTAAAACGAGAAAGTTATGATCAAATTCGTATGCGAGGGGTTAAAGGCGTCAAACATAGAAAGTTATGACTTTTTGGGTAATAATAAATTAACCAAGGGTTAATAAGTTGGGTAAAAGCCACGGGGCCCTTATACGTAAATAAACGAGGCCCAAAGTGCAAAGTTACCCCTTCGAATGGCCAAAGGCCAGTGCAATAATTAAAAAGATTTGAAAATCTTGAAAAACAGGTCTCAGGCGGGCCGCGCTAAAGAAACAAGGGACTTTACGCGGGCCGCGAGCACAGGTAAGATATGGGCTCTGACATAAGGATTCAGGCGACCCGCGTAAGTGTTGATGTACCATTTACGCGGGCTGCGGCAGCCCCCCAGATACAGAAAAGTCGGACAGAAGCACTGTTTGCTGTTTTAACCGACTTATGTGCCATTATTGTGAGCATGGGCGCCTCCTAAACGTCCCCTAGCACTCAGGGACACTTGTTGATGATCTAGAAACACTTGTAGGCATGTGTGGCAATGATCTAAGGTGCCTAAACTAGTATAAAACGACCTTATGTAGCAACATTGTTCTTCACACCTTCATTCTGCTTTCTGATCATCTCTGGAGCTCAAGCATTCTCTCTAAGCTTCACAAGTCGTGCATAGGACTCTTGTAAGTGTGTTTAACCCTTTGTGGTTTAGTTTTTGCATAGTTATAGCTTAAAAGTCAATCCGTCGTAATTAACGATTGACTTAACGGTTAATCACAAATGGTCCAGTGATTAATCGAAATAAAGGTAGTTATATGTTGGTAATCATGTGGGCTTTAAACCCTTAAAAGGGCACCCTCTGATTCCCACTCTAACTAGTCCAAATGTCGAGTCAAACTTGCTTAGAAAAAGTCAACAGAATGCTAACTTTCGATTTTATGCATAATCAGTAATGTAGATGGCGTGTAACCTGTTTTGACACTCATAAAACATGATAATAAGTATTATAATTGGTCTAAGCTTGTTTGATCCGACCATTTACTGTTTTGACCCGGTTCGGAACCGAAAGTCGCAAAACTTTGACTTTTGCTTTGACTTCAGTTCTAACCCGTTATGGTATGATTTAGATATGCCTTGGGACTCTCTTAGGACCAGGTTACATGATGGTATAACCCTCTGTGACCGGTTCTTTGTTTGTCCGAGTCTTTCACACATTTTCCGTTAAAAGCTCAAAAGTTGACCATAACGCCCTTTTCACTTTAAAACGAGAATTCTGGATATGTGAAAGGACAATAACCTTAGTTACTGATTTCTAAGCATGTCCCTAAAATTTCACGTCAATCCGAGGTCTAGAATAGGAGTTATGCTAAATAGCGTAATTACGGAAACTTTAGTAATTAAACGGCGCATTTAGCATAAAGCCTATCTAAACCCAAGTTTCGACACCAAAATTTTTACACACTGATGTAAAATAATATTTTGGATTTTTTAAAGATTTTTAATTATTTTTAACCTGCTCGTAACCTGTGGTTATGGCATCGATTCGGTAATTACCGAATATACCCTTTTCGGACATAACTTGAGTTCTACATGGTATTTTAACCCGATTCCAGTTGCTACTGATTTTAAATAATAAATAAAGTGTTTTGAACTTTATAAACTGTTTGGAAAACTCAGATTTCCTGTAGAACTCAGAAACCTCTTTTATAAATCTTTAAAAATGACCGAAATACCCCTACGGGGCGTATTTCGGGATTAAACTCATTATGGGCATATTGGAAGGTATCCTACTGATACCACAACCTCTTTAAAGCATATTAACTTAGGAAACTTGTGTAAGACTCTTACGGTTACCCGTTACGCCTTTTACGCGCACGTTTCGGTTTATGTAACTAGTTTACATAAACTAGCCGAAACGGGTCAAACCTTATCGCTTTTACTTCAAAATCCAGAGTGTGGTTATTATACCCATATAAAATAAATCTTCAAACTTGTTGGGTCCAAACCACATTCCATTCCCGGTTTTCGCCTTTCACGCGATTAAACCGTACTTATCCTTTGAAACCGACCGGTCTAAGCTAAGGCTAAATTAAAGACCCGTTAGGATTCTAATAGGTTGTTATAAACCTTCATTCCAGAATAGGAGACCAGTAAAAGATACTTGCATTTGTTTATTGAGGTTATTACTTGCTCAGGTAAATACTTTTAACTTATTTTCCGTTATACGGGCTTTGGTTACGGTATATAAAAATACCGCTTGGTCGGGCAATTGACCCCAACTCATTAGTAGTTGGGTATTATCAATGTGGCCCGTTTAAAAATTCGTTTTGTTGGCTTTACGCCTTTGGGAGCTTAATGACCATGTCCCGGATATCCTTGGCATCATTTTACGAAATGGCCACGACCTCGACACGCGGGTGTAGGCGTACACCCGACAATGTGTCTATATTTATAAAGGTATAACCGTTGGTTTTCCCGCCACGGCTTTATGCTTTGTGGCGTGTCTATTAACCTTAAACCCGACACGACACGGGCGACTGAACGCATAGTGAACATGTAATTCTTTTACAAGATTTAATTGATAAATTATCCCAAGTTATAAAGAGTTTGTGCCTTGTGCATTCAAATCAATTTTATTAAACATTTTTACAAAAGTGTCGGTTGAATGTATTTACCAGTGTAAACTAACGTATTTTCCCCAAAAAGATTAAATACAGGTTCTGTACGAAATAGGCTGGCCACTCCTAAGCATCGTTAGAGTCTCGCAAGCTTGGGATGCCACTATCTGTTGAACAATATTTCTATTTTTTTTGATCCCCTGTGGATTTATTTCGACTACTTGTGATACTTGGATATTACATTCGATGGTTGAAATATATCAATCTTTATGCTTCCGCTGTGCATTTAAATATTGTGTGGTTTGACTATATTGTTGCCAACTACGTCACGGTAATCCCCCACCGGGCCCACCGGTGAAACACGTGGAAATCGGGGTGTGACACAACTTCAAACATTTTATTATGCTATGTATCAAACTTGTATACTCGCCAACATATTTTGTTGACTTTATTTTAATGCATATTGCAGGTTGATTAGTACAAGACTCGAGAAACAAGCTAGGATGGCTTTAGATACCCATTTTAGCAATTAAACAATGTTTGAATTTATGGTTACTATTTGAACAATGTATTATTCTTTAATTTAATTTTTAATAAAATGATTTAATTCATATTGTCACATTTAGTGTTATGTTGTTTTGAGCAATTTGTTCGTCTCATCCCGATGTTTCCGCCATCGGTTGGGGTGTGACACCGACCTCCCGACAGCATCTTCCCAAAGCAAAACAAAAAGACAGAAGATTGAACACGCCCCTTGCTCAGTGAGCACGGGGGCGTGCCCAAGTGTCAGCAGAAAAGACAAAGTGATAGAAGCTTCTACTGCCCACCACGGGGCCGTGCTCAGCGGACACGGGGGCGTGGTCAACTGTTGCAGACGCATTTAATGAAATTGCGAATTGCAATTAATGAAGAGAGAGAGTCGGAGGAACACGGGGCCGTGCCCAGTGGACACGGGGCCATGCCCAAGCTTCTGTTCAGCCTATAAATAGGAGTGCTTGGAGCTCTTGCAACTCATCCCTTGGCACACCACCTCTCTCAAACTTCACCCACCACCCACCACCATCATCCACCACCATCATCCATTGTCCATCATAGAGTGTGTGAGTCGTCTCGGGATCCAAGATTGATCGTAAGAGTTCTTGACAATCAAAGGCCATGTTTGCCTAAGTCTCTTACATCACTTGGTGAAGACAAGTGTTTAGTGTAATACTTTTTATTTTTAATCTTTTGCACTTTTTAATTGGTTTTGTATTAATGACTTTAATTACTAGTTTCTTATGTTGAAGGTGATTCTTCCTTATCGTTTGTCCGTGGTGTCTTGGCATTATTTTACTGTCTATATAAAATAAAAGATTTTCTCCATTCATATCTCCACGGTCTATTTGGAGGTATGTTGGCTACCTGGTCGGGGGTTAAGGGAACAGTTTGGTAAGAGTCTTGCCATTGTTCAGTGTATAGATCCTGCAAAGGACCTGGGTCAAATTTAGTAGGACCTCCTTCAATACCCAACGGTATTGGATGGCGGGGGTCCAAACTCTTTGATCCCCTCATAAGTTAAACTACTATTAAAACTTTAACCCGGCTACTTAGGATTGTATCCCTGCTAACTCAGACTACTTAGCCGAGGGTAACGTCGCCTTCAAAAGAGGGGCCTACCACATTATGCATTAATAACTTAATTAATTATCTTTCAATAATCCAACCCTTTAGGATTGTATCCTTGCTGACTCAAACTACTGGGTTGAGGGTAATGTCACCTTCAAAAGGGGGGCCTACTACAATAACTAAGATAATCTCTTAAACAAGTGCAAAAGTGCAAAAATAATCATAGGTTACACTACACACGAGTCGGATCCAAGTGATTCATCTTGTCTATCTGTTTTTACTTTTATTTTCTTTTTCAGCATTTTAGTTAGTTTTATTTTTCTAGTTTAAAAATCTTTTTCTAACATTTTGATTTGATTAGACGTTGAGGATAAACCGGTACTAAAAGCTCTTGTGTCCTTGGACGACCTCGGTATCTTACCAACACTATACTACGTCCACGATGGGTGCACCTGCCCATATGTGTGTTTAGTGTTAGTGAATATCGTGTTCATAAATTTAAAACTTGGCTAGAAAGTGTAAAAAGGGCTTAAAATATATACCTAAATTATATTACACCTAACGCACATCACTGTCCGATCGGCTGGCTGTCCGTTCGGACAGTAGTCCGATCCGTCAGCACCCTGACCTGATCAGCCTGTTCGTCTATCACTTGGTCGTTCTGATTGTTTGTCGCTTTATTGAGGTATTTTGACAACGAGTTGAACCATAGAACCCTCGTTCTTACTTGTTTTCCCTGATCGAACATGAATCACCCAAATCCGGCCGGTGAACTGTTCGGAACGAAGTTTAACGTTTAACCCGAAATCGGTGACCCTCGTGGGTAGAATCCGGATCTTGAGCCATGCAACCACCGGAATGATTAGCAAGTCGGCACAAGCTCCGTTTCTATCGGTTTGAAGGCATTGAGTGTAAAAGAGTTGAAAGAAAGTTGGAAAATCCATCTTTCAATCCTTTTCACCGTGTATATGTTTAGATCTATGAAAGATCTTTGTTTGTTTGTGTGGAAATCGGCTAGATCCAAGTTATTCTTGGTGGATTGAGGCCAAAACATGAAGTTCTTCAAGAACACCATGATGACATCATCCTATAATACTTGAATCTTGATGATTTCACGGTTAAAATCAAGATTCGAAACATAGAAAGGTGTAGGAGTGTGTGTAGATCAAGAAAGTACAAGATTTAGGACGAAATCTTACCAAAATCGAGAGAAATCTGAGAAAAGGATGAGCTAAGCGTGCTGGTCGGACAGAGGTTTCCAAAAGTGAAAAGAATGACAATGGCAGGGGTATTTATAGGATGCCAAATGAGGAAAGTGCCGGCCGATCGGCCAGGCAGCTTGATCGGACAGCCTGTCTGATCGGACAGTAGTCCGATCGGCTGGCTGTTCGATCGGCTGGTAGCCTGATCGATCAGCTGCACGATTCGAGTGTTCGATGCGACGATTTTTGATATTTCAATTTCGATTGAGGACGATGCGAGTACGATAGAGTTTCCTATTCAAATTACTTTTAATCCCAACTACTCATATCTAACATACAAGCATCTATATCTTGCGCTATCTCTTCTCCACCAATTGTCATAATTCGGTTTCGATTGGGTTCGATTGAGTTTTGATTGCGTTTTGATTGATCACCACATATAACATAAATAAACATGCACAAGTAACACATAAGGCACACACACACGTATAATAACAACCAAAATTCGCGTAATTCGAGTTTCGAGTTCGATGATGATTAGATTAGTTCGATTACTGATTAATTGACTTTATCGCATTGTTACTTCCTATTATTCATAGTCGTAAAGCGGTTCGCATCGAGAAATATACTTCGATTGTAATTAAATACTCCACATAATACAACTAACGTAAAAACATAAAATAGTCTAACTACAGTCAAAGAAGTCAAACAGGGATTGAGCAAGGAGAGACAGATCGCAATTAGCGATCTTTTCTTCCTTTGACTTCAATCTTGACTTTGACTATGACTTTCGGAAATACGGGGTGTTACCGGTGTCACTGTCACCCGTTCGTTAAAAAAAACACTAACTGAGTTAGTTTTTTAAGCCTATGTGGCATTTAGATGATGACTTGGAAGCATACGTGGACAGAGCCTCAATAAATACCCCCGTTCCCTCTCTAATCAGTTGCATTTCATCAAAACCCAGTTCACCAGTTCACTTCGATGTTGGCGATCAAACCCTAGTTCCTTGATCATCGACGATTGCAGGCAAAATTCAGACTCCCAAGAGGTAAGGTTTGTGTTAGGGTTGATTGCGTTGTGATTTTACACACTGATTTAACTTATGGAGCGTATAGATGTTATGCTTTGGTACGGTGGTTGTCTTGATTTCTCTTTTGATCAATCTCAGTATATTGATGATAATTCTAAGTTAATCCAAATGGATTTTGATCATATCGCATACTTTGAGCTAGTTGATTGTGCACTGGAAACCAACGAGTATTAAAGTAGGGATTTTTATATGTATGGGATGGATGCGGATAATGGTGATTTTAAACTGTTTCGTGATGATAAAGATGTGTTGGAACTTGCAATGAAGGCTAAAAATTGGAGTGAACCGTTCATTGAAGTCTTTGTTCAACATATCCCAATTATGTCTGAACATAAGACCCACCACTGTTCCCAACCCAGTAAACCACAGGCCCAGTCCAGTTGCCAGTCCAGTACCCAGCCCATTAAACCTAAGTCTAGTTCCCAGCCCATTAAACGACAAGCCCAACCCAAAAAACTAGTACCCAAGCCCAGAAAAAAAGTAGTACACGTGAAAGTGGGTAGGGCATCTGGTAAATGTTTTACAGCTCCTGAAGTCCCTAGATCTGGAAGTACATCAGGTGTAGAACCAAGTGTTAGACAGGTTGTTGAAGAACCAGTACACGAGGCTTGATGGGCATTTGATATAGATAAGGAAACAAATCTTAAAGAGGTTGTGAAAGAATCAGTAAAAGAGGTTGTACAGGAAGAAGTCTTTGGTCAACATAGTGATAAAGAGGCTGATTTAGAGCAGGACAGTGAAGACAGTGATTACAATGAAGAGTCCAGTTGTGATGATGATGAGGATTGTTATTCTGATGATGATGAGGTTTTGGAAGAATTGGTTGGCTTAGATTCAGACAGAGAAGATTTTGAATGGAAACAATCACAAGATGCAATTAAACAAGCTACCAAGGATGAAGAACCAGCCACAAAGAAGATACTTGAAGAGTTTATCAAACATAATGAAAAAGAAGGTAATTTGCATGAATCTAATGATGCAGGTTGTGCACATGTAGAGGGATACAGTAGTTATGAAGAATCAGATGGTGATATTGCCACACAAGGTGATAGTGAAGAAGATGATGTTCGAGGTAAAAAGTTTAGGGAAACTGCTCCTAGTGTAAGTGCACAAACTAACTGGAAGAAGTTTGTTTGGAAAGTTGGGACAAGGTTTGCTTCAAGGGATTCCTTTAAGGAGGCAGTTAGAAGATATGTTGTGTCTAATGGTAGGAATCTTTTCATAGCAAAGAGTGATAGCAAACAAGAAGGTCGTGTAGTAATCAAGTGTGTAGCAGGGTGTCCTTTCTATCTATTTTGTTCAATGCACACAGGGAAAGAGTGTTACATGATTAAAAGTGTGAAAAACCATCACACTTGCCAAAGAAACATGATAAAGAACAGGCAACTAACTGCTAAGTTTATAGGTGATGAGTTCCTACCTTTATTTAAGGCCAAACCACACTGGTCTGCTAAGGAAATCATAACTGCTGTCAGACAAAAGTACAAGGTGATTATAAGTAAGTGGTTGGCTTATAAGGCTAAGAAAAGTGCACATAAGAAGCTTCATGGATGAATGAGAGATCATTACAGTAAGATTGGTTCATATCTGAATGCATTAAGGAAAGCAAATCCATCATCAACTTTCAAGTTGGAAACTGCTCCACCAGGTTTCATTAATCTAGATCCAGAGGCCACATGTGAAACATTCTTCAGACTGTTTGTATGTTTTGATGGTCTTAAAAAAGGGTTTCTAGCTGGATGCAGGAAGGTGTTGTGCTTAGATGGGTGTTTTCTAAAGACCTTCCTTGGAGGAATGTTGTTAACTGCTGTTGGGAGGGATGCTAATGACCAAATGTATCCTGTGGCTTGCGCAATTGTTGAAGGAGAAAACAATGACAGTTGGGAATGGTTCATGCATGAGCTACTGCTATGTTTGGAAGTAAATGATGCTGGGCTTTCATGGACATTGATTTCTGACCAGCAAAAGGTTGTTACTCAATTTTGTCTTCCTAAATCAGTTGTTTAGTTATTCATTACTTATGTTTAAATGCTTTGACAGGGTATGTTAAATGATGTTTCAATGATGTGGCCCTATGCAGAGCATAGAAACTGTGCAAGGCACATCTATGCAAATTGGCACAAATCATTCAAAGATGAGGAACTGAAAGAGTTGTTTTGGAAATCAGCTAGGGCTTACTCTGAAAGTGATTATCTACAAGCAATTGAAGACATGAAAGCAATCAATCCTGATGCAGTAGAGGCCTTACTGAAGCAGAATCCCAACTGGTTTAACATGTGCTATTTGAACACCCACACCAAGTGTGATGTAATAGTAAACAACATGGCAGAAACCTTTAATGGTTTTATCATTAATGCAAGGTCAAAACACATAATTCATATATTAGAGGATATAAGGATTCAGGTCATGAGTAAGTTAGTGACAAAAAGGACAGAAATGGCTGCCAGAGATGTTATCATATGCCCTAAAATCCAGGAAAAACTTGAATTTTCAAAAGCTGCTTCTTATAGATGTGAGGTGTATCCCTCATCATATCAAGTTTTTCAAGTAAGGGATTTTGATGATGCCTCTGTGGATCTAGAAAAGAGAAGCTGCACATGTAGAAAATGGGATTTAAGGGGATATCCTTGTAAACATGTATGTGTTGTTGCTGGTTTTTTACATAAGAATGCTGAAGAGTATGTTGATGTGTGTTATCACAAAGATACATACATGAAGGCTTATGAGTTCTCAATACCTCCATTGCCTAGTGAAAGGTAATGGACCAAGATCAATCAGCCAATGGCTCCACCACCAATCAAATCTGCTCCTGGTAGGCCCAAGAAGAATAGGAAGAGGGATCCTCATGAAGATCCAAAAAGGCCTGGGAAACTCACAAAGCATGGGTTATAATGAAATGTAGTAAATGTGGGGCTAGAGGTCACAACAAAAGAAAGTGCACTGAGAAGGGGAAAACAACTGAAGGTAAATGTTATTAACTTTAAGTTTTTTCTTTAGTTAATTACATGGCTTAAAGTTTGTGTCTCAGGTGGTTCTGCTCCAAAGAGACAGAAGAAGTCAACTAAAAAGGTAACAAAGCAGTCCACTCAAGAGGCAACCCAGCAGTCCACTCAAGAGGCAACTCAAAAATCTACTCAAAAGGGAACCAACAAGTCAAGTCAAAAGGGATAGAGAAAGACCAATCAAGCCTGAAGTTATATGTGATCTTTTGTGTTTGTGGCGCTGTTATGTATGACTTATTTAAGTAGGCAATGTTATGTATGACTCTAATATTTTGTCTAAAAACACCTTCTAGTAATGTGGGACCAGTTAAGTAGTCAATGTATGAAATTTCAGTGTTGTTTGACTTTTTCAGTGTTGTTTGACTTTTTCTGTGTTGTTTGACTTTTGTTGTTGACTGAGTCACACATTGGTGTACAGATTCCATTATGGTCATTGTGTACTAGGGCTGTTCAAATCGCTCGCCGCTCGTCGCTCGCTCGACGCTCGTTCGGAAATTGCTCGGATAATGCTCGTTCGATTTGACGCTCGGTTGTAAATGAGCCGCTCTGCTCGGTTCGGTTTGTAAACGAGCCAAGCATGAGTAAAGGTTCGCTCGGCTCGGTTCGGCTCGAATTATTATTTTTAATTAATAATTAGTATATATATACATACACATATACACATACATATATAAACATGTATATACACATATATATATATATATAAATATAAATTATACATATATACACACACACCTATATATATTCACACACATTACACATACATATATACTTAGATATAAATTAAATTTATAGTTTTATATATACAACTCTATTAGATTTTGGTCCACTATATACAAATTTACAACTATATCTATGTGTACTAGCCCAACCACGCCAATACAAAATTAATATCAAAACCTATAAGTTAAATCCTAAATCGATAAATGACAAGCTGCTCATATTCTCAATGTTTTATGTCGTTACCCTAAGTCGATCGTCTCCTGCTCTCAACGTAATTGTTCGTGCAATATGATCATCGCCTCATCGGCCACAACATTGTTATTCATAAGAAAAATATTATGTCAAGAAACGTGCATGTTTTTAAAGACATAAAAACTTGAGATCGAACATTGTCACGAGCTCTCTTAGCGAATTTCAATCGGGCGACACGGTTGTCCAAATCGCTCGAACTTCGCTCGACGCTCGCTCAGAATATTTACTGCTCGAAAAATGCTCGCTTGATTTGAGGTTCGGTTTGTAAACGAGCCAAGCATGAGCAACGGTCCGCTCGGTTCGGCTCGGCTCGTGAACAGCCCTATTGTGTACACTTTAATAGGTTGACTCAAAAATTGATGACCATGCTTTCTGTTTGGTATGTTTTGGTCAGTCTGCAGTTTGGTTTGATGATTCTACTGTTTGGTTTGGTGATTCTGCTGGTTGGTTTGGTGATTCTGCTGTTTGGTTTAGTGATTCTGCACTTTGGCCAATTTTGATTCAACTGACAGTTTGACAGCAGTTTGGTTTAGTGCTTCTGCACTTTGGTCTGTTGTTTCTACAAGTGCACTTGCACTTTGGTTCAAAATTTGGCCAATTTTGCACCTAGTTATGCAGTTTGAGTCACTTGCAAGTGCAGTTGCACTTTGGTTCATATTTTGGCCAATTATGCACCTATTTACAGTTTGACTGTAGTTTGGTCAACCTTTGGCCAATTATGCACCTATTTACAGTTTGACTGCAAATTGGTCAAACTTTGGCCACTTTTGCTTTACACAGTTTGTCAATTTTGGTTCAAACATTGGCCATTTTGGCTTCATATGCAGTTTGAGTCACTTGCAAGTATGGTCAACATGTACAATAACTTAGATGTCCAGTTGAGTCAAAGTAACAAAACACTTCATTTCATAACAAGTGGGCATAAATGGTTACAAACACTAAATACCACAACAGTTCATTATCAATAAATACTAATTCCATAAATACAACAATATGGCAATTGCAATTACAAAGGTTAGCACATATGGTTTCTTCGACTTCGTCTTTGTGACAAATCTCATTGCTTTCAAGTTCTTGTTCTCTTCTATTAACAACATATTGTGTAATTCAAGGTTCTTTATCTTCAGCTCTTTAAACGTCACTTGAGTTGAGGTGCCGTATGAACGTTCAACGAACATCTTATCAACATCTTCTTTCCAGAGGAAGAATTTGCAATCCCCTCTCTACAAAACACAACAACTATAAGGAAATTGCAATGGAATATCTACATAACACCAAATTGATATGCAAATTCAACTTACAGGCCAGTGAGAACACCCGTAAAATTCTTCATCATGTCTTTCACTTTTAAGACCAACTACTCGAAGAACAGCAACAATGTCGTGATGACAGTACACATTTCCATCCAAATCGACCTTGAAGACTTTAGGTTTTCGAATTAGACCAGAGGTAGAAGATGACGACATGTTGACTGAATGTTTCAATGGGCAATTAGGGCAAGAACGGCTATGGGGAAGAGGTATTAGGGCAAGAACAGCGATGACCCTCTACCTGCAATTGATCTTCGTCTGCAATTTGATGGGGAGAAGATGAGATTGTTTGGGAATTAGGGTTAAATGGTTAAATTGATGTTAAACAGATGATATATCAAGTTTCTGTCCACGTATGCTTCCAAGTCATCATCTAAATGCCACATAGGCTTAAAAAACTAACTCAGTTAGTGTTTTTTTAACGAAGGGGTGACAGTGACACCAACTTGTCGAGTAGAGGGTGGTGGGAGCCAACTTGAAAGTTGAGTGTGATATTGGCCAATTTTGCATAGTTAAGGGTGATACAGTCCATTTCCCCTAAATAAAACCTAAAGTTAAGGTGTAATCGTTGTTGGCCTGCAGTTTGCATGGTTTGTTTCACATGGTTTATCTTTTAACGTTTTCAACTCCACGAGGAGTTTGGTTTTGATCACGTGTTATATAAAATATGTTTGAAATATTATTAATTTATACATTTATCTGATAATCATAAAATATTGATGAGTAGTACTGATGAAAAATTTTATACATTTATCTTAATTATAGGTTACAAAGGTGCCGAAATCACTAAAATGCCCCTAAAGTGTCTTAAATTTTTGGGAAATGCGCAAGTTTACCCCGTCTAAAATAATTTGGCTCTCTTATACATGTTGCTTCAAAATGTGTACACAATGTAAAATTACCAAAAGGGTAAAAATCATAGTTCTCTTAATAAGGTAGTATAGATTATTTATATTTATACATACTTTTTTTTTGAATGGCAAATTTGGATCACTGACGGACCACTGGAGTATCATCATGCCACCAGTGGAACCACCCGATCATATCCATCTCCACTAGGCATAATGCCTATACACTAATTCAGGAGGAAACCCAATAAATATGGGAAACCCCCTTGTGGGAATCGAACCCAGGACCTATTGGTCCCAAAGTCTTATCCCACAACCAAGATGCCACTAGGCTATAAAGCCATGGACATACTATTAAATCATACTATTAAATCATGAAAATCTCAAAGGTTGCATGTCTAACCTTTAATTTAATCAATTAATTCTTTTAGTTATTATAAATTTTTTATTTAATTCCTTAATTTAATTCAATTAATGGAAGATATAAGTGGTCATGGGTTCCATGGATGAAATGTCTAGATTGCCGTCAAAGTGTCTTAAAACTTCGGACAATGTCCAAGTTTCCCCCCTCTAAAATGACTTGCTTCATTTTTACATGATGCTTCAAGATTTGTACCTATGGCAAAATTACGAAATGGTAGAAAACTCAGTTCTCTTAATATAGTATTATAGATATAGATATGTATAAGATAGAGATGAGTGATGTGTGAATATTAATTTTTTTATCATCTTTATTAATTAGTGGACGTTTTCTAATTTTTTATGATTAAAAATATTTGTGGTGTTATCATTTCAAATTTAATGAAAGGGTAAATTACTTTTTGAGTCCCTGTGTTTTATGGGTTTTAACTAGTTGAGTCCAAAAACAAAAAGTTTAACGACCTGAGTCCCCATAAGCATTTTCTTTAACCATTTGAGTCCAAATTTCTAACACTGTTAGAATTTTTTGGTTAAATATTATTAAATGACCAAAATACCCTTATAATTAAAAATAAAAAAAATTATGTCTTTCTTATATCCCTTTATCTCTTTCTATGAACAACCATGATTCAGTGGTATCTCAAACAGAAACTCATTATAAGAATTTCAAGATTTCTTGAAACATATGTGAGAATGCAAGCTAGTAAAGTAGAGCTTCCCCATGTAAACCCATGCGATCAAGTAGTGGAGATTGGAAATTGAAGAAGGGGATTTTAGGGTTTTGGAAATAAAAAGGGGGAACGATGGGATTGCTCAATCCAGACCCTCCCTTTTCTGGCAAAGATCAAGTAACGCCTTCTCTAACCACTGCTTCGCTGTCTCCATTCTCTCTGCTCCGGTGAGGTGTTGCTGCCGATGCAGATGTTGGTTGGTGGTTTCAATTCTAGGGTTTTCACATTATTAGTCCAAAACTTTAGGGCCGTAAGATCAACTTAATTTCATACAGGGTTATGCAACTCCAGGATCTGTATAATCGATTGAAGGTATAATTACAGGTGATCCTTTAGCAACATTTATCTGTTTTATCAAATAGTTGTTGTGCTAAATGGTAATGTTGTTCTCGGAATAATAGGATTGACAAAAACGAATTTGTTCTCAGAACAAAGAGTGTGCTGAAGGTTTGTGGTTGAGGTGGTGGTTGGAGACAGAGGTGGTTGTGGTTGTGGTGGTGACGGTGGTGGTTTTGATGGTGATCTAGAGAGAGAAAGAAAGATGAGAGGGAGAGATGAAGGTGATAATTTAGAAAGGAGTAAATTACAAGTTTTGTCCTTTATGTTTGTCCCAAATTTCAGGCGCTGTCCTTTACCTTTAAAATTGACGAGTTTTATCCTTAACGTTTCAAAATCCTGCACGTTATGTCCTTTAGGCCAAACCCAGTTAGATTTTTTTGTTAAAGTTGGTCATGTGCCTTGCACATGAGGGCACTTTTGTCATTTTGTCTCCCTAGGGGTTATTTTGTAAATAACTTATAACAAGGGTGCAATTGTGTAAAAATAAAAAAATAAAGATATAAAATAAAATTTGTTCATTCACTCTCTATCTCTCTCTAACTACCTCTCTCCTCTCCTCTCTCTCTCTTTACAAAATGTTCTCTGCCCTCTTTCTAGAATTATACCCATGTAATCTTTTCTTATAAGAGACAAAAGATCAAACCCTGATTTGTTCTAAACCCTGATCTGTTCTAAGCCCTAATTACCCAAACAAGATCAAATTGCAGCAAGTCAGTTGAGGTGGAGTGGTTGATTGTGGTGGGTTAGAAGCGGCAGTGGGTGAAGGGGTGGGTGGTTGATTGTGGTGGGTTAGAAGCGGTTGATTGTGGTGGGTTAGAAGCGGCGGTGGGTGAAGGGGTGGGTGTGGCAGGCGATGGGTGAAGGGGTGGGTGCGGCAGGCGGTGGTCCAGTTGAGGTGGAGTTGGGCGATTGCAAGTGGTGGTGGCCGGAGACTGCTTCACCGGAATTCTCTACGTGTTATGTTCGGACCTCACCATAAAATACATGATTCGCCGGAATTCTCTGCGTGTTAGCCGGAGTTCGAATTTCGCCGGAGTCCACCTTCCTCATCGATACTCGGATACTCAGAACTGGTAAGATCTTAGTTTTGAATCCGAGAACAATCCTCCTTTATTTTAGTTTCTGTGATGTCTGCGTGTTAGCCGGAGTTCGAATTTCGCCAGAGTCCACCTTCCTCATCGATACTCGGATACTCAGAACTGGTAAGATCTTAGTTTTGAATACGAGAACAGTCCTCCTTTATTTTAGTTTATGTGATGGTGGATGGGGGTGGTGGGTTTAACGGTTGTGGTTGTTGATTTGGGTTGTTTGCACGGTTGGGGTTAGGGTTCCGGTGGGGGTGGTGATGTCGGAGACAGTGACGGGTTTATGGTGGTGGTAGTCTGGTAGAGAGGGAGTGGTTGTGGTGATTTAGGTGCGGTGGTGATGGTGCTTGAGGTGGTGGTTGATGGTGCTAGAGAGAGGGAGTAGAAGAGAGTTAAAAAGAGAGTTGTAGATAAAGAGAGAGAGAGATATATATATAGAATTTTATATCTTTAAATAATAGTAATAATAATAATAGTCTTTTTTTTATTTTTTTAAATAATAATATTAAATATATAGGTAAAAAGACAAAAATACCCTTTGGTAAGCAGATTTAACCAAAAAAATCTAACTGGGTTTGGCCTAAAGGACATAACGTGCAGGATTTTGAAACGTTAAGGACAAAACTCGTCAATTTTAAAGGTAAAGGACAACGCCTGAAATTTGGGACAAACATAAAGGACAAAGCTTGTAATTTACTCTTTAGAAAGAGAAAGAGATAAGGGATATAAGAAAGTCAAAGATTTTTTTTTAATTATAAGGATATTTTGGTCATTTAATAATACTTAACCAAAAAATTCTAACAGTGTTAGAAATTTGGACTCAAATGGTTAAAGAAAATACTTATGGGGACTCAGGTCGTTAAACTTTTTGCTTTTGAACTCAACTAGTTAAAACCCATAAAACACAAGGACTCAAAAAGTTTTTTACCCTTAATGAAATGAAATACAAAGGCTGAGTTGAGCGAGTAGAGTGGATATTTTGTATGTAATAAATAATACACAAGTCAATTAGGTGGTGTGAGCTGGTAATGTAGAGACTTGGTGTTTTAAGAGACTCAAGTTCGATTCATAACCTCTCTAGTATTTTCTACGGCGCCTGGTGATGATGAGAGACTAGACGAAAAGGTGGAGATCGCTAGTTCGATCCTTAAACTGAGCGGGTTTTACCTCACCGCGCTATCGTGCCTTCGGGCAAGTGTTCACGGGCTTCGGCCCTAGGTGAGGGTCTTCCCCAGTTCGGAGACGAGTGTATCCCGATGTGATGAATTTCATCAGTAGCTCATTTAAAGGATTCGTTAGCCATTAAAAAATAATAATAAATAAATAATACACAAATTTCAAGAAATCATAACATACACACTTGAAGACTAAAGTAAAACTAAAATGTGCAAAGGTCTTTGTTGGCCATTTCTTTATGTGACTCCCGTCTACGGTCCACTAACATTGGTCGATAAGACCAAGAATATTAAAATTGTTTTTTTTTTTTTTTCTCATCTATTTAAATAAAACGAAAGACAAATTATTACTTACATATACATTTACCATAGCGGTAATAGTTCTGCCATTCCATTAGTGGAAAATGGGCAGCTGTCCTATTTTTTTTTTTCATTTTTAGTTTTAATTTAATTAATGTTAGTATAATATAATATAATTATAATTGCCCCTTTTAAAAATTACGATTTCGCCCTCAATTCAAAATTACGTTTTTGTACTCAGTTCAAAATATTTATGCTTTTGTCTCCAGCTAAAAATTACGATTTCGCTCTTAGTTCAAAACTATGATTTTCCCCTGTTCAAAACAAATTTTTGGTTTTGCGCCCAAGTTAAAAATTACGAATTTGCCCTCGGTTTAAAATTATGAGTTTGTCCTCTTTTAAAAACTTATGATTTTGCCCTCAGTTAAAATCTGGAGTCTTGCTATTGTTTTAATTTTTTTTTTTAAAACTATAGTAGTTTTTATTTTACTTGGTTTACTCAATCTAACTTTTTTGTCAAGCAGGTGTCTGACACTCGCTCATTATTTATGACAAATTCCTATTTTGCCCCCAGCTCAGGCTTGCCATCTTTTTTGTAGCAAAACTATGGCAGTATTTTGGTTTAATTGGTTGAGTCGATATAATTTTTTTGAGATCGTGTTATAAGTAGTATTCACAAGTAACTAAAATACATGCGTACATGTTATTAAAGTAAGAAATATTCAACTTAGCGCCCCGTAACGCAGACGGGGCATCCAACTAGTATGATATATATGTTAGATATAACAAAAGTTTATATATAAATCAACATATTTAACGGTTCACTGGTTATATTAGCTTTTTATCGCGTATATAGGTGAGCAATGTTGGCGAAAGTCAGGGGCGCACGATAGAAGGGGCCCGGGGGGAGGGGGAGTGGAGGTGTCCGACCCCCCGAACTTTTAACTCAGTAGTGTTTGGTATGTAATTTTCGTAACGCGTGGCGTCGAAAACACTAGTTAAAATATTAAAAAACAAAAAGCTAAGAGTTATCATTCCTGTTCATCGTCACTTTAAATTCATTTAAGTCAGGTGCGCATGATAGAAGGGGCCCGAGGGAAGGGGGAGTGGAGGTACCCGACCCCTCAAACTTTTCACTCAGTAATTTTTAGTATGTAATTTTCGTAACGCGCAACGCGTGGTGTAAAAACACTAGTTAAAATATTAGAAAACAAAAAGCTAAAGAGTTATCATTCCTGTTCATCGTCACTTTAAATTAATTTAAGATAATAATAATAATAATAATAGATAAAATAATATAATAACTTAAAGTTGCAAGTACGACAAAATAGAACCAGATATAGTATATAGTCATCTTCAAGAAGAAAAAAATAATAATATATTAGTTTTCATGGTTTGTTGGGTTTGTTATCTTCAAGGTTTTTTATTCGGCCCTATAATATGAAAACGTATTTGGTACTCTTGTCCCCGTCACGGAACATCTAACCACCAACTATTGACATTATTGTGTTTTTGGCGTATTTTCTCTTTCTTAAGTCTTAACTCATTTTCTCTTTTCTTTTCCCTCTTCATAATCCTCTCACATAACCCATTCTCTTTTCGTCCTTGACCGCCCTTAAAGAGACGGTATGGAGCAAAAAGCTCCCGATCCTTACACCGATCCTTACACCTGATAAAGGGGACGACGTTCCTGCTCTCCCGATCCCCTTCGTCTTGATCTACTCTCCCACTCTTCATAAATTGTTCACCCTCTCGATAACTACTTCCCGCTTCACTACCCGAAAAATATGACATCTGTCGACGTTGATTCAACTCCTAGTCTTTCGCCTCTCGCTCCATACCCTCCGCCAAGGATCTTCTCTCCTTTCCCTTCTCTCTCTTTGCTCCATATAAGAAAGATTCTCACGGATCCACCTCCACATAAATATGAGGTCTTGAGTTTAAGTCTTATAAAGAGCAAGAAATTCGCCATTCAAAAAAAATATATGATAACTTCTAATAAATAAAAATACATAATATATTCATATATTACATGATGAATCTTATATATTTATATGTGTGATTACAATCATAAACATATATATATATAGAGAGAGAGAGAGAAAGGTTATAATCACATACGCGACAATGGTAACCGTCAGATCAGGGCTATAATCACGCATGGAACATATAATTACGCATGGGATCAGTTATTTGGTGATAATCACGCATTGGAGGTGATAATCACGCATGGGGAGTATAATCACGCACGTTAATATGCTCGAAAATGTAATCACGCACGTTATGTATTTGGTCGCGTACGTTAATGTAGGTTAAGCCGTGAAGTAAATTATACTTTCTCTCTCTCTCTCTCTCTCTCTCTCTATATATATATATATATATATATATATATATATAGGGTAAGGTTCATGCGAGAACCACCTTTATTGCGAGAACCGCGAGAACCAATGTGAACACAATCTAAAATAGCTAAAAAAACCCTAAAAAAAACCTAACCCCCACCCCCCAAAAACCTAAACCCCCACACCCCCCCCCTAACAAAAAACCTAACCCCCCCCCCCACCCCCCAAAAAACCTAACCCCCCCCCCCCAAGCTAAATGCTAAAAACTAAAACCCTCAAAAAACCTAACCCCCCACCCCCCCCCCAAAAACCTAAACCCCCCTCCCCACCCCCCCACCCCCCCCCCCAAGCTAAAATGCTAAAAACTAAACCCCCAAAAAACCTAAAAATCTAAAAAAATAAAAAAAAATCTAAAATTTTTTTTTTATTTTTTACTATCTTTTATGTTCAAATCGCTAGTTTTAGTAGCCAAAAAAAATTTTCTTTTTTAAAAAAAAAAAGTTTTTTTAAATTTTTTTTTTTTGGATACTAAAAGTAGCGATTTTTATATAAAAAATAGTAAAAAATAAAAAAAAAAACTTTTTTGGGTGTTTTTTAGATTTTTTTAGGTATTACTGTTTGCGTTCACACTGGTTCTCGCGGTTCTCGCAATAAAGGGTGGTTCCTAACGGATCTTTGTCCTATATATATATATATATATATATATATATATATATATATATATATATATATATATATAATAAGGATCATTACAGAACACTAATTATTGCGAGAACAAAAAGAACAGCTCTAAATCACTAAATTTTGGGATTTAAGGTTCATATTTCTTAAATTTTGTTTCTTACATTCATATGTGTATTATATATACATAAAAAAATCATATATTTTTTCCTACACATAGTCTACATACATGTAGGTAATTTAGGCTATACATAACCTACATGTGTGTAGGTTATTTAAAAACCGAAGATTTTTTATTTTTTGTTTTAAATTCTAGTGTAACAAACAATAATCTTACTTTTATAACATTTTTATTTACTTTTTAGGTCTTTAAGATTGAAAAAATGACTGATTCATTTTGTTCTGCGTGTTCTCGCAATATTTAGTGTTCTGCATAGAACTTTCCCCTATATATATATATATGTGTGTGTATTTTACATGAAATAATTAATAAATAATAAACGAGTCAAATTCGAGTTGAAAAAAGTAGTGACGAGCTGATCCCACACCTTATACATAAAGCTCAAAATGAACCGAACTCGAGGGGTTGTAAGTTAGGTGAGCCAAGGTCAAGCACTCCTACAAGAGACTAATGGGTTAGATTTCTCTATTGAGGCTAGATAAAAATTAAACAAATCAGTTAATCAGATATCAATGTTGTGTTAGATGTTAGTCAATAGCATAAGACACTTTTGTACCAAGCTTCTTGAAGTCTTGGAGGGTTTGTTTGACCTTAACTTGTTCTTTGTAATTAAATTAAGAGTAAATTGCCATTTTAGTCTCTGAGTTTTGTCCAAATTTGCCATTTTGATCCAAATAGTTTTTTTTTTTTTTGCATCTGGGTCCCTGACTTTTACATTTTGTTGCCATTTTGATCATTTTGTTTAACTCCATCCAAAAACCCAGTTTGTAACAGGGGTATTTTGGGGATTTCCTTAAAAAATGTTTTCAGTTGCCATTTTGATCCAATTCCAAAAAATCAAAAAAATTCCAAAAAATTCAAAAAATTCTAAAAAATCATAAAAATTCTAAAAAATTCAAAAAAATATAAAAATAAAAAAAATTCTAAAAAATCATAAAAATTCTAAAAAATCAAAAAAATACTAAAAAATCCAAAAATCATTAAATGTTTCGTCACGAACCGTTTCGACCCGTACCGTATCGAACCGAACCGTTTCGACCCGTACCGTATCGAACCGAACCGTTTCGACGCGAACCGTTTCGAACTCGTACCGTATCGAACCGTACCGTTTCGAACCGTACAGTTTCTACACAAACCGTTTCGAGCTGAACCGTTTCGACGCGAAGCGTTTCGAGCTGAACCGTTTCGAGCTGAACCGTTTCGACCTGAGCCGTTTCGAGCCAAACTGTTTCGAGCTGAACCGTTTCGACCCGTACCGTTTCGACACGAACCGTTTCGACCCGTACCGTTTCGAACCCGAACCGTACCGTTTCGACGCGAAGTGTTTCGACCCGTACCGTTTCGAACCGTACCGTTTCGAACCGAACCGTTTCAACGCGAACCGTTTCGAACCGAACCGTTTCGAGCCGTACCGTATCGAACCGAACCGTTTCGACGCGAACCGTTTCGAACCGTACCGTTTCGACGCGAACCGTTTCGACCCGAACCGTTTCGAACCATACCGTTTCGAACCCGAACCGTTTCGAGCCGAACCGTTTCGAACCGTACCGTTTCGACGTGAACCGTTTCGAACCGAACCGTTTCAACCCGTACCGTATCGAACCGAAGTGTTTTCGGCTTCGAAACAACGGTTCGCGTCGAAACGGTTCAGCTCGAAACGGTTCGGGTCGAAATGGTACGGATCGAAACGGTTCAGCTCGAAACGGTTCGGTTCGAAACGGTTCAGCTCGAAACGGTTCGGTTCGATATGGCACGGTTCGGTTCGAAACGGTACGGGTCGAAACGGTTCGGCTTGAAACGGTTCGGCTTCGAAACGGTACGGGTCGAAACGGTTCGCGTCGAAACGGTTCCGCTCGAAACGGATCGTGTTCGAAACGGTTCAGCTTGAAACGGATCGTGTTCGAAACGGTTCGCGCCAAAACGGTTCGTGTTCGAAACGGTTCGCGCCGAAACGGATTTTTTGGATTTTTTAGAATTATTTGGATTTTTTAGAATTTTTATGTTTTTTTAAGAATTGGATCAAAATGGCAACTGAAAAGGTTTAAATTGAAAAGAATAACTGGGTTTTTGGATGGAGTTAGGCAAAGTGATCAAAATGGCATCAAAATGTAAAAATCAGGGACTCAGATGCAAAAAAAAAAAACTATTTGGATCAAAATGGCAAATTTGGACAAAACTCAGAGACTAAAATGGCAATTTACTCTTAAATTAACTCTTGTGGTAACTCGTTCTAAGGTTTTGTGCCTGGCCTAGATGCCTTGCACGTTCTTAATAGTTTTTTTTTTAACGTCAAGCAATGATGTGCCAATTATCGTGACACCGGGCGCTGTGACCAAGGTCGACTACTCGACCAATGCCAGCCCTTTGGCTCTCCCAGATGCGCGGAAACCCGACCTCTGCCCACCCGAAGGCACGACAGTGGAATAATCAGTAAACCTCGTCTCCCATCCAAGACGAAACAACGCCATCCGTATTCGCCCTACACGGCTGCAGAAAATAACACATTCAACCTAACACAATCTCTCAAATTATACTATGAACATATATGATCAAATTAACTACCATTTTGACATGACATACCTAAAACTAATAATTCCGCAAGAATTAACTTGCACTAACAAGAAAAAACCCAAACTATAAATAGTCAAGAAACAAGGGGTTATGTTTTAAACTAGCAAAAACTTGAAACAAACCATCTTACTTTCGGATCATAAACTCTTCACCCGAATGCTTATCCACCCGCCGGATCCACCTACTCTTCTTCACTTTATCCGAACCCGACCCGTTTTCACCCGCTGCCACGTGAGCAATATCCAACCCTTTCCCCACCGGCAAAAAAACCGACCTCACAATCCGCCGTGATCCACCATCAAACAAACTCCTCAACTGGAAATCCGCCGCCACCGCCGCCGCGTTCTTGCAAACCAACACTGCCCCACGGTGCCCGAATTTCGCTTCCTTTATAACCCGACCCAGATTATTCTTCCGAGAGTCCACAACCAAAAAATCTATTACCATCCCTTTAACAGCCTCCTCCGGCTCCCCAACCATCACTTCGGGCGACATTCCGGCTTTGTTCATTGCGGCGATGTACTCCGCTTTCGAATCCTCGTCCGGAGCTATGCAAACATGTCGCCCGCGTGTGTGAATGCTTGCTACGGACAGACCAATGCTCATCGTTGTCACACCGCCACGCGACCATGTCTCGACAATAAGCTTAGCGTTCCAACCGGCCGCCATAGCCGATACTAGCTCCGCCGCGCTTGATCCTTCGAAAAGCTCACACTAGAAATAACACAAGTAATAACATAAGTAACAACATATGACAACACTGCCAATTATGTTTAATTCTAGACGGATCAAACGATAAAGATTCTTAGAAAAGGTTACGCTAGAAATAACACGAGTAACAACATATGACAACACTGCCAAAGATCCGTAGAAAAGGTTACACTTTTTAAACAAAATTTAAAAAAAAAAATCATAAAGCGACCGGAAATATCGTAAGTAACAACATATGACAATACCGCCAAAGATCCTTAGAAAAGGTTACACTTTTTAAACAAAATTTAAAAAAAAATCATAAAGCTACCAGAAATATCGTAAGTAACAACATATGAAAACGCTATCAAAGATCCTTAGAAAAGGTTACACTTTTTAAACAAAATTTAAAAAAAAATCATAAAGCAACCAGAAATATCATAAGTAACAACACATGACAACACTGCCAAATTAAGCCCAAAATCCTTAGAAAATGTTACACTTTTTAAACAAAATTTAAAAAAAGAATCATAAAACGGCCAAAATATTGTAAGTAACAACATATGACAATACTGTCAACGAGGTTTGGTCCTAAAGAGGGACCAAACACGTAGAAAGCCGCTAGAAATACCGTGTAACAACATTTGACAACACTGTTTGATCAGGGATAGAGAGCTTACAGATTTGACGGTGTCCGTAAAAGCTTTTGCAGCAATTTCCGGTGACCAAACAAGCTTCATCTCTTCCGATGAATGTCTTTATTTTTCAGGGTTGTGTGTGAATCTTGGTTTCCGTTTTGGAAATTGTTGCTTTGCTGGCTATTTATATTTCATTTAGTGATGAAAGGGAAAGACATTTAAATATCTTTAAAAGTTTTCAACAAACATCAAATAAATTAATGTGTAATAAAGACTACGATATTTTTTTAAAAGACATATTCTTTCATTGGATAAGTGGTTAAATGTATCACTTTTTAAAGTGTGTGTAGCGGTGTAATCAATTTCGAATTAAAGCTTTTATTTAAGAAATAATGATTAATGTGTAATTAATTTCTGGTGGTTCGTCTGGTGATACGATAATACTTTATGGTTCGTCAGTGATCTAAAATTACCGTTAAAGAAAAGTTAAACCGCAGAAGGAAAGGGTAAATATGTAAATTTTTCTCAGTGAAATACTTTATTATTTCTTGTGAAAATGACCTAATTTTTTTAATTAATTATTTGATATTTGATTATAAAATAGTTTGAGATATTAATGACATCTGTTCTCATAAAAACGTCTTTATTAAGTACAAATTAACTTTTTTTTTGAACGACAAATTTCTTTTATTCATGTCGTTTGTGGGACTTGAACCCAAGACCTCTCTCTTCCAAAGTGTTTAAAGGCTTTGTCTTGGCCAATGGATGGGCGTCACTACTCCATTGATTAGTACCAATTAACTTAGTGATTTAGTTGTTATTTTATTTTTTTTAAATTCAATTGCACATTAAATAGAAATACTTCTCAATAAACTACATGTTTTTATAATCGATGTGTATTCATTCTATTTTAAAAGTATAGGGTTCAAATTCTGCAAAACATATGTATATAAGATTGTCTGTTATGGGCTTTAAAATGTCACAACTCTCGATCCCACCCTAGGCGGGAGCCGTTAGCAGATACAAGTGGTACCGGTGTTTATTAAAATTTTTGCAGCGGAATTTTCATCAGGACCGAGTGTCAAGAAGAAAATATCAAAGTTTTTCAAAACACCGTAGTTTTCATTTCATAAACTATGGAATGAAACCCATATTTACATAAAGGATTTTCACAGGGATAAACCCTTGATTACAAAACACGTTTTTATTCAGGTTACATAGCTACTTATTTAAGCTTGAAGTGCCTCATAGCACTTTTACTTCTTTTCAATGTAAATTACCTGAAACGCATTTTAAAAACATTTGATCAGCGAAAAAAACTAGTGAGTTCATTCAGACTTATAAAAAGACACAATCTTATAATTACAGCCTTAAGTGTTTTTACATTTGTTTATATCTTACAATTACTCAAATCAATATTTGTCACTCGGTGGCAGTTCCTGTGACAGTGGTTATATCACTCATTGGCTAACCCGTTGTCCGATAGTGAAGATTATCACGTAGTCTATACAAAACCCCACATACCGACAGTAATTTCAGAATACAAAAACTTAATCAGTGTAAATACAACTTGGAAAACATTCAGGGTTTTGCAAATCATTTGAGTAAAAGAGAATGACTCACTTTGCAGATTTAGGGTTTTCAGTAATCGTCTCCTGGTCTAAGTCCTGCGTTCCTAATTAAACACACAATGCAACATGTATTAGTGTATTAACCCAATCCAACCTTAACGATAATCACGAGATCAAAACCTCAACGTAGTTAACAAAGTATAGCTTTATTCAGGCAACACTTTGACATCCGTTGATTTGGTTTTGGTGGACCGGGTATCGTACCAGTAATAAGGGTTAGCACGTCGTCTACGGAGCAGAGTTTCGAGTGTTTAGAGTTCTCGGGTATTAGGACAATACTTCGGGAGAGAAAGAAAAAAATAAGCAGTTTGAACTGTCCAATTCTCGTTCAATTTATAGCTGAAATTCTATCTCGTCGCGTCACGCGACCATTTTCTCCAATCACCTTCGCGTAGCGTGACGAGGTGATCTAGGGATTAGGTGGCGTGAGTCACCACGTAGGCTTGCGACGTGGCAGCACGTGTCTTGTGTTGAAAAATGAGGTGCCGCGTCACGCGACCGACTTTTACAACCCTCGTCGTGTAGCGCGACAACAGGTAAAACTTGATTTCGTAATTTTTCATTCTGGTTCTCGTCGTGCGTGTCCGGGGCTTCGATCAATGTTCTTTCTAAGGTATTTCGGAAGTTGTTACATAAAAGCAGGGGGTTCAAATTCTGCAAAGCATATGTATATAAGACTGCATGTTATGGGCTAATGCCTATGTCCAGGTGGACACCAACGGGCGTGGTAGGGCAGCAAAAACACTAGCGGAGGTGGCGGGAAAAGGCGCATGAGAGGGAGAGGTAGGGTTGGGCTGACAGCGTGAGGGTTTGGATGTGGGCCCTATCTTTCTCAACCAATCAAAATTTTCTATTTATTTTAATGTTTTTAAGTTTATTTAATATAAATATTATATTGTGTAATGGAAGGGTGTGAAACCATAGTAGGGGTAAGTAAAAGGATTATGGTGTAGTGATGTGTTAAAGAAATCCAGGCAAAGGAGAATTTTAATACTATCTTGCTGATAATAAATAAATTCTAAACCTTAATACTAACTTGAGTTATTCTAAAAAAAAGTATTAAATAAAGTTAACCTATCTATATACTATATATAAGCATTTCCCATGTACAAATTTGTAATTTCCTTTAAAATTTTAAGGTGGGATATCAAAAGCCAAGTTAAAACCCCTAATTTTTCACAATTCTTTTCCCTTTCTACCCTTTTCTCCATATAATAGAATTTTTCTCCATATAATAGAACTAGTGGGAAACCCGCACGTTGCGGCGGAGTCAACAATACGTCACTTGGACCAGAAGGGCGTATAGAAAAATATCACGATCATATCAACATAAATATTACCTGGAAACTATATTTTTTTTCAGTCGTTTTAGTTTTTTAAGGAAATGTGATTTTGTAGAAATGTCTCGTCGGACCGTCACCGTTGCGGACACCACCAGCTTGACACTTTTTTTTTTAAACCGATCCGTATGGACTCAAAACTCATTTTTGCAAGTCTACCATTGTTGCTTGCATTCTCTCAATATATGAATCCATTAAGGGATCCATTGCACCACTTTCGAAACAAACTTGAGCTAATGATTCAACAACTCCAAATACACTTGATCATTTCAAGACATTTTGGGACACAAGGCACCTACATCAGTAATAAATATTAACCAATTATAATATATATGAAGAATGGATAGAAACTTATTATTAACGGAAATAAATAACATTATCTACATCGATCAAAACTGGCAAGCGAAGCTGGCAGCGGCTCCGGATGGTGGTTAGTTCGTGGCAGAGGCAGGCAACGGCTCGTAGGTGCGCGCCCTGTCTCTTGCGTCGCAACAGGGCGGCCATCACCAGCTTTATAGTTTTTTTAAACCGACCCGTATGGACTCAAAACTGACCTCAGGGGAAGATGACGAGGCCTGTATGCTTGCAATCACCCTACGTCACCAACAAGATATCAAATTAGCTGCTGTTAAGAGGATGTACAAAATGTAATAATAAGAGCTTTACCTGATGACAGTAAAGATACCCTGCCCCAAGTCCAAAACTCAAGTCACAAACACGCGTGGTCTGCATCGGGCGGGCTCTAAGTTGCGGTAATTCCGGTCCACTTCCACTGCCTATTAACTTTTTCTGTTTCTGCTGCAGTTCACCGGATAAAATACATTCCCACTTTTCAAATATATTATATGTTCTTGTCCTACTAAAGCAACTTATCTATCCACAAATATTAAAGTATATTAGTATACACTATCAACATATCTTACTTAAAAACAAGACCTTTGACCACCAATAATATCCAACATCAGCATACGATGTTGTACAAGTTTTTATAATATAATTCATTACCTTTGTTACTTGGAAACGGGCCACGGTAGATATAACACCATGGGTTCACGAGCAAACGACTCAAAAATATACTTCTTAGAAAATGGAAATTATATTGACTTACACAAATATAAAGCTAGCTTTGTCAAAAGAGCTTAGCTACATGAACAACCAGATGCATAACAAAAAGACATATAAATTTTCTTTCAAAGACAAACTTTTAAGAAAACATGAAATACCATAGTAAGAAAATTTAAAAACCTCAAGGTCTGATTAGTTACAAGCACCCAGATCTTCTAGTACATCAATAATTATACTCCCATGTGCAGATTAGCTTGACCTGGTACTTTGTGCTGGAAAAAGTAATTTGAATCATTATGAACTCTACACTTTCATAGAATATATTAAAAGCATTTACTCACTAAATTGTTGTCTTGATTGCCTTATTTTTGCCGAAAACACACATGCAACTGCTTATTTGCATCATTTCCGTCATGAATCATCGTCCCTTGATCGGCTTCACCAAACCGCATGCAGCCTTTGCTGAATCGCCACATATTGGCGACATCTCTACCATTGGTCGCTTCTCCTGTTCGATTGCCAACTCCTGCTATATAATACCACATCACCGCTATGCAATGAGGTGTCAACTAAACGAATACCAGAAAATGGAATAAAATACAATCTCTTTCTTGTATGCCTATATGTATTCCGAATCCTCAAAAGCTAAGAAAGACGTAAAAAACATAGCTATATTGTTTTCACAATTTCATTCTTGAAGGGGTATGGTCTCAAGTGTGGCGGCGTTGTAACACCCCAAATTTTTACAATGATTTCATGTAATCCTTTAGTGCGGAAAATATGTCCCAGAAAATTTATTTTGATTACATCATATCACAAATACCCACTAAATAAAAGAATGATATTTGTTTTAATTCGAGCATTTGATCGTCAATTTCATTCATCTAGTGATATAAATCCCTAATTCTCGACAACTTTGCAACATAACATAAATGAGTTACCAAATTTATTATTGTTATTTTTTTTACCTTCCAAAGCAGCTATATGTATTGAATCCTTGACCTTCAAAGTTTCAAAAAAAAAATCCTTGACCTTCAAAATTCTTGGCCACCGGAATTCCCCATTGTCTTAAATTAGACATGATCATCATCAAGTTTTTTCCTTCTATCTCCTTATCCATGAGTTGTCTAATCATGAACTTGTTGATACTCTACGTCTAATCCTGCAAATATATATAAAAGTATTTATAAGTTAGTGAGTGTATGTCACGAGCTCTTTAATCATGAATTTCCTAATTCTCCATCTCCAATCCATAATCCGGGTTGGCGTATGGTACGCCACTGCTTTTATTTTAATATTTAGCTCACAGGTGATTGGCATGTGAGCAGAGTATAGGAAGACTTGTGCATCGTACGATGTGTTGTATAATACCCGAATACTCCAATCTCCATCAAACACTATCATCGTTGCACAATCCTGTTTCGCAAAAATATATAAAAAGCCTGATGTTAGTTAGACATATACCTTTCCAAATAGCGAAACAAATTGCTGAAACGTAGTTACTCGATCTAAATGACAAAAAACGATAAATTAATGGAAACCCAAATTACAATCTATTAAAATCACAGAACCCAAATTCTATTAAATCGGAGAAAAGCTTATTAAAATTTTTACCATACTCCAACACGTCATGTTGGTAATAGTATTAAACCAAGAACCAGGGTTGAGCTAATCATGCTAGACATAAACTGAATTCAGGAATCTTACCTGGCCAGAACGCCTCCCAGATTCGAGCAGTAGCGTCACGGACAAGAACCGAACAAGAATGTGTCACCTTATTCGTCACTAAGAAACCCTAATCGAACACCCTTTCTTGCATCTGACTTTCATTGACAACGGGTTAAATCAGATTCAGTTGGAACGGCTGGCAAATGGAAGGGTTAGGGTTGAATTGAAAGATTTAACCGGACGTGGAGGTGAAGGGATGCGATTCAATGCTCTCATACGATGGTGAGGGAATTTATTATTTATTTATTTTAGCCATCTGATAACCTACTAAGGGTAGAGATGGAACAAAATGGTAAAAGATTATGCATTTTAACTTAACTCTTCATATGCCATCTTAAAAAAATGATGTGAATTTACCTATTTGTACATGGGAAATGCTTATATATAGTATATAGATAGGGATGTGGCTTTATTTTTAAGATGCCGTAGGGTTAAAATAGAGCATTTACTATCCGGAATTCCAATTGTAAAAACCGTCGATGCTTGGTGTTCTGTGATGTTGATAAATCACGGCAGACTTCAATCAAATCGCCTCCCCCGTTTATACGACATCCTCCATCTCCAAACACCACCTCCACTTTGCCGGTCACTCACCCTCATCAAGCACCGGTCACCCACCACCGTACTCCTTCTCCACCGTGAACCCCAATCGCCGTACAAGGACGTATTTCCGGTGGCCGTCTCCGGCGGTGGAATGGACACATCAATCACTGGTGAGTTTCTATTACTTTTCATTTTTTCAGTTTGATTCATCTTCAATCTTATTGGAACCCTAGAATTCGTATCCATGTATATGTAACTCAATATGCAGGGTTTGAAGAGGGGTTATCGCATACATGGTCAGCCTAGGGTTAGGATGAAGATGCAATGAGATGACGGCACAGGTAAGCAAATGACATCTTAATTTATGCAAAAAAATCTGATTTGTTTCGATTCAGTATGGTGGGTTGAGTGTGGATTATTGTGATTGCAATCCTGAATTTACTATTGGTGATCCGGCTACAGTTGTTACTGTTAAACCAACCACTAAACAAACTGTGGAGATTATCGTAAATGAGGTAAAATTACAAATAGTTTTGAGAGCTGAAATCTTAATTTATTTGGTTTGTGAAAGCTCATAAGATGACAGTCAATAAACTTGAGATTTTAAAGGACTTCACCCGGTCATGACGATGCCATTTGGGCCCAATCAGCCACCCTCCTCCAGGTTTCAATTCCCTCCATTTTGACCTTTTTTATAGTTGAATTCAGTTTTGTTAGTTTGTTTCTGTTTTTGTTTCAAATCTAACTCGGATCGATACTCTTGATTTGTAGTTGAGACTAAAAGGTAAGTACTTTTTCAAGCCATTAAGGTTTTGGTGAGTGAAGCATTGGATCTGGATTTTCTTGTCAAACCAAGTAAGTCCGGTTCAGCTGCTTTTGACTTGAATGTATTAAGTGTCAAGCCCTTCATCTCCAAACGCCAGTGAATCCCAAACGATGTTCCCAATCCCCCAACGTACACAATTAAATAGTTGATCAGATGAGACTTAAATCAAAATTTAACTGAACTTCAACGATTCCCCAATTAGCAATAACTGGAATCGATATGATATGATATGATATGATATGATGATTATGAAATTGTAAGAGCTCAGAAATCACCAAAACGCTGGTGAACCCAAATGACGTTCCCAATCCCCCAACCGGTGAATCCCAATCGTCGTACGTTATGTGTTGTACGTTGTAATTGTATACTGTTTATTACAGGTTAGGTATTCGATCAATCACTTTTGTAATTCAGATCAGTTTTGTTGTTTTGTTTGGCGGTGTTCGGTCAAGAATCATTACATCGAGATTCGCTTTATGGGATTACTAATTCGGTACATCTAACATGGCAACATACAATTTTAGAATTTCATGAAAGCTACAAGGTAACCTATGCTCTATAAATCCTTTTTTTATGTATGGTTACTTATATGCCTGTTCGAGGTTTGTATTGATTTGTTAGGGCTTGGATAGATTCAACGGTTGTAGATAGATTTTCAGCTTAGTTAGGGTTTAAAATGATTTATTTTGAATTAATTTTAGGACTGATACATTTGATAATTTGTATTTGTAATTTTAGCGTAGTTAAAGTATAGTTTGATTTTAAAATTTATAGATGCTCAATTTGTATTTTGATGTTGGTTGAAGTTAACCAGTTATAAGTAGAATGTTATGTGGTAATGGAATTAGAGATGTTGAGTTTGTGACTTGAGCTATATTGATCTTGTGTTTTGAGTTTTGAAATCTATTAGGTTTAGGTCCCTTGATTGTATTTTGTTTGTTTGTTTTAATGTCGGAGCGAAAAATCAGTTACAAGGTTTTGAATGATAGAGAAAGCGTGAAAGATCTAAAGCATGAAGTGGATAGTTTTTGCTCAGTTAGTGTCATGATGATTCAGGTTATCATGTCTTTATTAACAGGCTGTGTCAGGACAAGCGTTGCAGGGCTCTAATATTCGCGAGATGGTATCTGGTGCACGCTCGTTTGCAACCAAACACTCCTTTTCTACTGATAAAGGTATGACTCAGGCTGTTAAGTTTCTTTTTTATCTTATGGGAAACGTTGCATAAATACTTATGAGAAGCTTCAAGAACAGGAAAAATACAACTTTCTGATCAGCAGATGGTACGTTGCTACTGGATCAGTTTATTTTTGACGTTTTCTTGTTGCTTGGGTGTTCTTCATGCAAGTGTTGGAGATGCTGACCCCTCAATCAGGTAAAGCTTGTATTTTGCCAACATATTGATATTCCTATATTAACTATGCTGGGATTTTATTTTTTTCTTATCTATATTCGTCTCCTGCACTGTCCCAATTCAAAGGCTTCTCATCTTGATATTAATTGTCCAATGATTTGCAGCAATTCTGGTAAATTTGTGAAGGATTCCCCTGTTTCTTTTACATATATTTTAATTTTTATGTAGGTCATGCTTAAATGACTGTGAGATAACTGGATGTGTGGGTGAGATATGCTTTCCACACTGCAACTTTTCATCTGACGGTGCATCGGTTGATGGTCCTTGGTACATGCAAGAACCGCTGTATTTACGGTGGAAACAATGGGATTGCCATAGTGATTGCAAGTATCATTGTAGGTCAATAGGGAGAAAGATAGAGCAGCATCTGGTTATGAGCCCGTAAAATATCATGGTAAATGGCCCTTCAAACGAGTATTTGGAATTCAGGTCTGTTATCAGCAATCTTATACCTCATAATCTCAATGCTTTTTTTGATCTTCAATCTTAAGCAACGTATTGTAATTTTTCTAGGTGCCTGCTTCTGTCGCATTTTATGCACTTAACCTTGCAATGCATTTTCATGGGTGGTTATCGTTCTTCATTCTCTTGCATTACAAGCTACCGGTGAAAGCAGATAAAAAGCTGTACTATGAGTATGCTGGTCTATGGCATCTATATGCACTCCTAGTGTAACGCCCTGCGTTTTCAAACTTCCTACATTTAGAAACCTTACGTGAAATTCTAACTTTGGAAATCTTGTGTTCTTATAACCATTCTTTCATTGTAATCGTTGTAAAATACGGAACTTGCTTCGTAAATAAAACTTGTACGTTACACTTTTTACCTAGTTAAATCATGTTTTATTTCATATTTCACCTTGTTACAAGTTAGGGGAAACATTGTTGCATATTATTACACAACTTAACTAACAAAATTACTCATTATAATGTTTTAAAAAAATAAAAAAATAAAGAAATATGGCAGCCCAAATTCAGCCAAATTCAGCCCCATATAGTTGGGTTTTGTGGGCTAGTTTCAAGGTGTAACCCCTTCTAAACACTTCCAAAGCCCAACCCATTGAAACCCTAATCCTTCCCCCTATAAATACCACTTATAACCAGCCTCCATACCACTTTTGCAACCCTAAAAACTCACAAAACATCCACCAAACCGTAGCTGAAAGTAAGGGTTCGAGTAGATTGACACCCCTTCACGAAAATGGGCATAACTCACTCAATTCTTATCCGATTCACTCGATTCTTTTTCCTACTTGCTTGTATAATCATGGGGTTCGATTCCTAGACTTCTCCTTGGAGAAATCAGACCTGGAAATGCCCCGAAATAGTCCATAAACTTTCTGTTTGTTTTTATGTTCATCAAAAACTTGTTTAAACCTATGCAACTTGTGTCTAACACATCTCATACCTATGTCCTAATGCTTACAACTTATCCCATGGTTGGTTAAGCTTAAAAACAAGGTTGAGACATTTAAAATCAGAGGATTAAACCTCATAAACTTGGTGTTTTGTTTAGGGTTTTTAACCCACAAGTCATGTCAAACATTGTCTTTGATACATGAGTGATTATGGAACAACTTGGGTTGTCCAAACATACAATCCTCACATGATTTGATGATTTCTCTTAGTTAGTGTGTATATTTCTTATTCTTTATTGTATGTTCATGACCCTCCTTGGTTGTTTTTTTTACATCAAGTGTAGTGGTGAACACATAGAGGTGCCTAAATGGAAGACTTGATCTTCCTACCTCCTACATGACTTCTATGACATTTAGAGGTACCAGAATGAAGATTTTAATCTTCTACCTCATGCTTGAACTATTGGACATATATTATATAACCTAAATATATTATTCGAATAATCGAATCTTTGATGATGAACTAGTGTTCATATGTCGGGGTACTAGATTACATCATCCTAGACTATGATAACTTGTCACGATTCTAATGGAACCTTGTTCCATGAAAACATCTAAACTCCTTCGAGTTTCCTAGTGTCAAGAACAAGCATCATATGTACTAAATGATTATTTTCCATGTTATTCTCATATCTTATTTTTATGTTGTTTTAAACACCGAATCTCGACTCTAAACATACTTGAACCTTAACCCTTATACATTCGGACTCTAAATCTCTACTCGTCAACAACTGGATAATCGGAAAACATATGCAAACTTTGTGAGTATACTCGTACTTTCCCCCTTTTTACTTTTACCACTTTTGGGGTGTAACATGTTTACCTATTGAAACTTACACATGAACTTTTGTCTAAACACATGAACATTCCTATAACATGCTTGTATATGTGATGAGTTGATACTTTAAATTTGGGTGATTCTTATGTGTTGAACTTATCATTAACTTCGTACGAGCCAAACCTTGACATATGTAGCGCTATAGGATTAACGACCCGCCTCTACTGAAACTTTGGTTATGTCATGAGCAAGTTGCGTTTTCTTGGTTTGATATGTTAGACACATGCCATGTTTAAATGTTTATCTTGAATCACATGCTTGCTATGAGGAATTGTTCAAACTTATCTTTTGCTATATACGTATCAAACTTGTATACTCGCCTTTGCTTTTGCATTGAACTTTATTTTAAACATGTTACAGGTTGATGAGGACGATGCTAAGATAAGAAGTAGCGTTGATGCCTAGATACACATATAGACGTTAGGGTTTAATATGTTGTATCAAATTTTGTTATGTTATCATGTTGTTATGTTAAACTTGTTGTATTTGAATTTCTTGTAATGTTGACTATTTGAAGTTATGAAACGAAATGAAATTTGGAATTTCTAAATATTGTCACAAATAGCGTTATGATGTCTCTAGCAATCTTCACACTTCGTCTCATCCCGATGTTTCCGCCATTGGTTGGGCTGTGACAGATTGGTATCAGAGCCATAACTATAGGGAATTAGGAAAAGTAGGAATGCTTTAGCCTAGTCTATAGTTTTAGAACCTTATTCGTATGCTTTGCTTGGACTACTACATGATACTTTATTTGTTACTTATTTATGCTCTTTTAAACATGTATGTTACTCATGTGTAATATTCGACATGTTATTCTTACGCATTAATGCTTGTTTTATTATGTGTTAACACTTGTTTCGTTGTTCGATTCTTTATGTGTTATTCTTGACATATTTCTCTATGTGTTAATACTTGTTTTATTTCATTATTTAAGTATCATCCTTGATATGCTTTCTTATGTGTTTATACTTGTTTGTGTATCTCCTTCGACATACACTTCCCTCATGCATTTTACTCGATTATTCTAAATCCGACAACACTCATATTGTACAAATGAGACGAATTCACCAAAATAGGCGTGAAACCCACAATTTAGTGAACGACTCTCAATCTATCTATTCTTCTTTTTACACGAGATATCGCCATTGAGCTAGGAGTGAAATCCACATCTAAATGGCAAATCTCAAATTTGAAATTCTAGTGGACCCTCGTCAACATGTCGAAATTTAAATTTTGACCCGACGAGTACCAACCACACTTAGGATACGAAATCGTCAAGATAGGGGTGAAACCCGCACCTTGTCGACTAGTTCCACTCCTTGATTTTTTTCATAAATCCCGCCAAGTCTCGAAACTTCGATTGATTTGGGACATGTAGTAACCGGAAGGGTAAATACCGTTAACCGACTTGTCGGCGAGAGTATTTTACCTATTAGGCCAAAGCATGCTCCTCAAATTCAAAAGACTTTTCGACCACTTTGGTTAGTCAAAGTTCCGTTTGGAACACTCCAAACTTTGGTCAAACATGTGTTTCTATTGTTCATTTTATACGATGCAATCTTTCAACCTCGAGTTTACCTTTGATTTCTCTTTTCACACGCACAACATATCGAACCTTTTCGATACATTTATATATGCATGATTTTCATATAATTTAAATTCATATTCCTTGTAACAACTAGTGGAGAGGTATCATCGAGATTGGAGTGACTTCCTTACCTTGACGATTGACTCCACCCCTCTTCCCTTAAAACGACCTCACCAACGAGTTAGGGGTGATTCCCTTACTTAGGTGACCGTTACCCAAAACTTCTCTTTCAAAATATTTTATTATGCAAACCCGATCATGTTTTATACCTAAATCATTTATCATTATTCAAAATACCTACTTATACCGATTTCAAAATACAATGTTTATCAAACGTACTTCTTATTCTACCATCCATTTTCACTCAAATCATATACACAAGATTCTTAATCATGTCTTTACCGTTTTACTACATGAATTTCCAAACCTTACGAAATGCTACCTATCAATTTAATCGGTCTAATGAATCTCTTGCCCATGAACTTCACATCTGATTTATTAACTGAAACACGTTCACATTATATCATCATACTAGAGACTTCCACTCTTAATCGAAATCAAACTAACCTTTCTCAATTACTTATAAGACCTCATAGATGTTATATGACCGTTTACCAAATACTCTTTCCAACATCAATAAATCCTTTGTTAAAATTATTTTTAAACAATCACTAAGTTCTTTTACTAAATTTCTTTCTTTTCTAAGGGTCGACGTTTTCACAAGAACTTTCAAAGTCCAAAATTTTCATGTTTTGATGCAAATGAAACAAACCCGTTATTTAAAAAAAAAAAAAAAAAAAAAAAAAAACCTTCTCTACAACGCTTAACTCGTCATCCAAATTTCAAAACACGTGGGCTAGAAGACTTCATGGGGACCGACAATTTTCAACATACGTGAACTCCTTTTTTTTTTAAAACAAAAGTAGCATTTCAATCATTACAAAATACGTTAAGCATGACCAATGAGTACTTTATGTTCCTTTACATATACAAACTATATTCTACCTTTCAAACCAAGCTCAATCTAATTTTGATTCGGCAAACTCAACGTTTTGTTTAAACAACTATACATGCACATCATCATACACATTTTAGTCGGTATCTCGCGATAACATCATTTATATCGTTCGTATCTACATACTTAACCTGTTTTTTTCTCCGCAATGTCTCAACGTACACCATATACGCAATATTTATTTTTCATACCTACACCTATGTTCATACGTTTTATGCTTGTACTCATACACATACTACTTATACGTTTTACGCTTCTGCTTGTACACATACTACTTACATGTTTTATGTTTATGCTCATACATACATGCGTATTCATACTTAAACTTATGCTCATACTTTCATCCTTACTCATGATTCGTACATTCGTACCTATACGCGAGCGTAATCCGAGGGATTCGCTTACGTGGGTCCCATACATGCTTAAACATAAACATGCTTACATACGACATTCTTCTATGTACACATTCTTATTTTCAAATTCATGTATACCTTGATTCATACATAACTAGTACAAGCTATGTGGATCATGCGACAATCAGTATAATCGCGGGTGCACACGGGATTATAGTGATAGGCGTATGAGAACCATAGAGTGTACTACTGTGTATGGTAAGACACGGAACGTAACATGACCCCGAGTAACGAAACGGACGTAATGTGGTTAAAACATGGTGGATACGCCGCTGGTACTTCCTATATATAAGTGTTTTCACCATGTTACCAAACTTTCGTAAAACGTGCCATGAGAAATTCAGTGTGTTGCAGACCTTTTGGACCTAATACAACTTCACGCAACTCACAAACGCATTATATCCGATTATTCATGACGAGACTTCATCCTTAACACACTACGTTCATCTATCCAACACTTATGCTATTCACATACTTGTACTCTTTAAGAGCCATTCGTTCATTCTATACTCGTATTATTTTATACAAAACTCGTTCGCAATCCAGCTTGTTTAAACATTTGAGTCCTAACTTACCTCATTACCTATAAAATAGCCTCCCTATTCTTGATTCTTGTGTAACTATACTTAGTATCTCTCTATTGCTTTATTTAAAGTAACAAACCTTTTCGTCCCTCTCAATAAACAGGTTTTACGAAAGTATGATTTTTTTATACTATCCTTAAAAACTTCCCCTTGCAAATCTACCTTGATGTTCTCCAAAATTTGGTACTTTTCAAAACTTTCAAACTTCCCAAGTTTCAATTCTTAATGATCACCTTTATGCCAAAAACTCTTTCAAGCCTTCCTCTTGAATAAATTTCGGGACGAAATTTCCTAAAGGAGGGGAGACTGTAACGCCCTGCGTTTTCAAACTTCCTACATTTAGAAACCTTACGTGAAATTCTAACTTTGGAAATCTTGTGTTCTTATAACCATTCTTTCATTGTAATCGTTGTAAAATACGGAACTTGCTTCGTAAATAAAACTTGTACGTTACACTTTTTACCTAGTTAAATCATGTTTTATTTCATATTTCACCTTGTTACAAGTTAGGGGAAACATTGTTGCATATTATTACACAACTTAACTAACAAAATTACTCATTATAATGTTTTAAAAAAATAAAAAAATAAAGAAATATGGCAGCCCAAATTCAGCCAAATTCAGCCCCATATAGTTGGGTTTTGTGGGCTAGTTTCAAGGTGTAACCCCTTCTAAACACTTCCAAAGCCCAACCCATTGAAACCCTAATCCTTCCCCCTATAAATACCACTTATAACCAGCCTCCATACCACTTTTGCAACCCTAAAAACTCACAAAACATCCACCAAACCGTAGCTGAAAGTAAGGGTTCGAGTAGATTGACACCCCTTCACGAAAATGGGCATAACTCACTCAATTCTTATCCGATTCACTCGATTCTTTTTCCTACTTGCTTGTATAATCATGGGGTTCGATTCCTAGACTTCTCCTTGGAGAAATCAGACCTGGAAATGCCCCGAAATAGTCCATAAACTTTCTGTTTGTTTTTATGTTCATCAAAAACTTGTTTAAACCTATGCAACTTGTGTCTAACACATCTCATACCTATGTCCTAATGCTTACAACTTATCCCATGGTTGGTTAAGCTTAAAAACAAGGTTGAGACATTTAAAATCAGAGGATTAAACCTCATAAACTTGGTGTTTTGTTTAGGGTTTTTAACCCACAAGTCATGTCAAACATTGTCTTTGATACATGAGTGATTATGGAACAACTTGGGTTGTCCAAACATACAATCCTCACATGATTTGATGATTTCTCTTAGTTAGTGTGTATATTTCTTATTCTTTATTGTATGTTCATGACCCTCCTTGGTTGTTTTTTTTACATCAAGTGTAGTGGTGAACACATAGAGGTGCCTAAATGGAAGACTTGATCTTCCTACCTCCTACATGACTTCTATGACATTTAGAGGTACCAGAATGAAGATTTTAATCTTCTACCTCATGCTTGAACTATTGGACATATATTATATAACCTAAATATATTATTCGAATAATCGAATCTTTGATGATGAACTAGTGTTCATATGTCGGGGTACTAGATTACATCATCCTAGACTATGATAACTTGTCACGATTCTAATGGAACCTTGTTCCATGAAAACATCTAAACTCCTTCGAGTTTCCTAGTGTCAAGAACAAGCATCATATGTACTAAATGATTATTTTCCATGTTATTCTCATATCTTATTTTTATGTTGTTTTAAACACCGAATCTCGACTCTAAACATACTTGAACCTTAACCCTTATACATTCGGACTCTAAATCTCTACTCGTCAACAACTGGATAATCGGAAAACATATGCAAACTTTGTGAGTATACTCGTACTTTCCCCCTTTTTACTTTTACCACTTTTGGGGTGTAACATGTTTACCTATTGAAACTTACACATGAACTTTTGTCTAAACACATGAACATTCCTATAACATGCTTGTATATGTGATGAGTTGATACTTTAAATTTGGGTGATTCTTATGTGTTGAACTTATCATTAACTTCGTACGAGCCAAACCTTGACATATGTAGCGCTATAGGATTAACGACCCGCCTCTACTGAAACTTTGGTTATGTCATGAGCAAGTTGCGTTTTCTTGGTTTGATATGTTAGACACATGCCATGTTTAAATGTTTATCTTGAATCACATGCTTGCTATGAGGAATTGTTCAAACTTATCTTTTGCTATATACGTATCAAACTTGTATACTCGCCTTTGCTTTTGCATTGAACTTTATTTTAAACATGTTACAGGTTGATGAGGACGATGCTAAGATAAGAAGTAGCGTTGATGCCTAGATACACATATAGACGTTAGGGTTTAATATGTTGTATCAAATTTTGTTATGTTATCATGTTGTTATGTTAAACTTGTTGTATTTGAATTTCTTGTAATGTTGACTATTTGAAGTTATGAAACGAAATGAAATTTGGAATTTCTAAATATTGTCACAAATAGCGTTATGATGTCTCTAGCAATCTTCACACTTCGTCTCATCCCGATGTTTCCGCCATTGGTTGGGCTGTGACACCTAGCCCTCAATTCGTGGTTTTGGAGTGCTGATAAAAATAAACCAACTCAAAATAGGTATGATTTTTGAGGTAAAAGGTATGATTTTATCTTTGTTTTTTAAGTTTAGGATCATCAATGAAGGCCCAACACTTACATATTTTGTTCCTTTTTTGCTTTCATCTTGCTGCACTAGATACCATATCTGCAAATCAATGAATTAGGACATTTTTATATTCATAGTGGTCATTGTTATCATATTAACCTTGATATAACTTGACTATCTTGATGTAACTTAACTGTATTGATGAGAGGAACATAATTAACATTCTACACACTTGTAAACGTTGGGTAAGTAAACTGCATTATGTTTTTAATAGTTGCTGCTTTAAACTGAAATTTTACTAAACAAAGCATTTATCTGCAACAGAGGAAAGGCTAAGGGTGAGAGGGGCACTCCTCTCTTAGGGGAGTGACCTCTCTTACACACACCGAATCAGCACGCGCTACGTCAACTCCCATCTTAAGTCCCCATTTTGTACTCAAACGTTGGCATCACTACACTCACACAATTATTTTTTTATAAAAAAAGAAGAAAAAAATATGATTGGTGGAAAAAGGGTGGACCCACATTAACAACCAATCACCCCCTCTCTCTCTCCTCTCTCTCAATCGGTGAGTACACACCGCTCCCCCACCCCGAATTGATGGCGGCGGTGTTCCCGCTCAGGGACTTCACTCCCCGCTCACCCTAAGCAAGAAAAGTAGAACCGAAAGCCCGCATCAGTCGAGATAGAAGCCGTTTAAAACAACAGTCTCTCAATTCACATTTTTGCATATATACAACTTATATACGTTTTTTTTTCATTTTGAATTATATTTCTGTCCCGTACTGTCCACTCCGCCGCAACGCGCGGGTTCCCGACTAGTTACCTTTTGTGAATGTGAATTTAATAGAATAAATGCAATCAACTCTTAATAACTTGATAAATATATATATAGTTTGGATCAAATATAAATAGACTTAACTTACAAAACGTATAAGGAAAAACACAAAACGCATGGTGGGAAAACTGTCATTACCTAATTGATCAATTGAAACGTTGCGAATCATTTTAACCGAACACTTGAAGCTTGAGAATCAAGTTTGATTAACTAACTAAAGCTTTGTGAATCGAATTGATAAATCCAATTGGGGTTACAGAGGGTCAGTTGTGCTTTCTGTGAATTGGTTTTGTTTGCGATTATTGGTTAAAGAGATAAACAATTGATTTGCATTACATGTTCACTTGATGGTTTGTTTTCACTTTTCTTCCTTCTTGCTTAATTGAACACTTGAAACATCAACTACACCCATGTTTATAATTACTTATATGATAATTACGCTAGTTGTGAAACAACCCTTATAAGAACAATAATTGCTCTAGTTATATATGATAATTACTCAACCGACCATGTGTTAATACAATTCAATATTGATTGAAATTATATCGCAGTTTAGTAATTTTCATTCAATTCTAGTACTGCAAACTGCAAAGTAATTATTGAATGAAATCGTATCATTTTTTAATATTTTTCAATTGATTCTAGTGTTGGAGAGTAATTACAAAATTACACTACTTGTATACAAAATTACTCTACTGCATATAACTACTTATGTTAAAGATTTGTAGTTGTAGAGTAATTACTTTTATAACTAGTGTAATTATGTAACTATATTATGATTCAACTACACTACACCAAAGTAATTACATAACTATACTAGAGTAATTATGATAATATTTACTCTAGTTATATAAAGTTGACAATATTTACTAAATTACTATCATGAGTTTCTAGTTTTTTGTTCAATTCTTACGCTTTGTGTTATATGTTTATTTGTACAGGATCTTGACTCAATAAGTATAATATACTATAATATTATCTTTGCAAACTGTGCGATATGTTTATTTGTACGGGATCTTGACTCAATAAATATAATATACTATAATATTATCTTTGCAAACGAATTAGAAAAATAAGTGGTGTTAAAAACTTTGTGGATATGGTATTTGCAACAAAAAAAAAAGAAAAAAAGAAAGAAAAGTACGTTTCTTGTGTCTTTTTCATGTGTAAATTACAAGATAACTGGAGTATATGGGAATTGGTATTGATATTATTTTATGGCTAAAGAAATCAAAATTAATATTGTTCTTCCAATAAAAATATTAAAACGTTGTCCCTTTTACAAATCACCTCCCAATTCTAGTAATCTTACTTATATTCCATTACAGATAAGTTAGATAAAATTTAGAATAATAAGATATTAGGGATTTATTCTTTATGGTATGCAAATAAAACCGTTAATAATATAAAGTTGTATGACGTTTAGAAAATGTACCAAAGATATTTCATAAGCAGTGCACCAAAGATATTTATGAGAAACTAGTGCACCAAAGATATTTCATAAGCAGTGGAAGTGAAAAGAAAAAACAATAAAATAAAGAGTAAACTGTCATTTCTATGAGGTTTTGGTCACTTTAGTCCAAAACTAAAAACTTTTAAATTTGGGTCGCTGTTGTTTCAATTTTGTTGACATTTTCATCAAAAATCAAAATCTGGTAAGATTTTTCAGTTAACATCTAGTTTTGGATGTTAACTGAAAAATCTAACCAGATTTTGATTTTGGATGAAAATGACAACAAAATTAAAACCACAGGGATCCATATTCAAAAAATTTGAGTTTTGGACTAAAGTGATAAAAGTGATCAAACTTCAAGGACTATTTTAGCAGTTTACTTTAAAATAAATAACGTCCTTGTAGTTTACACCCATTTGCAACCAAGTAAAATTGGATTTTTAATAAGCTTAACATAAATGTTCAATTCAAAGAAACCACACAATTTTCAAACATAGAGCAAGTTCAATATAATTGTTACACCAACGAATAATCGGCTAATGTTGATACTCATACGAGTTTTTCATTTATCAAGATTTTATAGAAGTTCAAGTTCTTCAAAAAATTATCACAAAGATTATGTTACAAACTTACAATAGAATCCAAACTTCCAACTATGATTCTTATCGTTTATCAAGTAAAATATGAAATGATTTATAAAAATGCGTGAAAACAAGTTAGTTATTCCAAAAGTAATCTTGACAACTTTCAATTGAAATATATGTAGGATCATCATCAAAATGTTTGTGTTCGAGGTTGTATCAATTTGTACATCTAGCAAATTTGGATTATAGGTCACTCAATACATACTTCAATTAACAAATAGAGTAAAGTTCTTTTTGAGTCTCTATGGTTTGTGCATTTTTAACTATTTGAATCCAAAAATTAAACATGTCTTGATTTGAGTCCCTATGGTTTGTATTTTTAACCTTTTGAATCCAAAACGCAAACCTCATCCAAATCATGGACTAAAAGGGTTGGATTTAAAGGGTTAAAAATACAAACCACAGGGACTCATAGAGTTGGATGAGGTTTCATTTTGGATTCAAAGGGTTAAAAGTACAAACCACAGGGACTCAAATCAAGACAAGTTTGATTTTTGGATTCAAATAGTTAAAATACACAAACCACAGGAACTCTAAAAAGACTTTACTCTATCAAATATTTTCACACTCCATTTTCACCGATCACAAAATTCTTTAATGAAAACATCAATCGTCAGTGATGCTCTATAGAACAAGACGTGAGTAATAGATTTATCAATAGATAACCGACATAGCACTGGCAACCTTAGAAAACATAAATTTATTTTATTTATTTTTTTTTTGGGATTTTATTTGTTTTATTAATGATTTTTTTTTTCGTCGGTTGAAATCTTTTAAGTAGCGATGGATATAAACAATATATAAATCATGAAACTAATTTAGTAGTGCAAATATTGAATTTATATCACTCTATCATTCATGCATATGTATTAACTTAAGTTGAAATTGATTATTGATTCATGTTACAAAATATATATATTCAGATAATGCAAAACTTATTACACACATTTGATATGAAAAGTGGTCCCGTTCCATGCCGCTACTCGATTTGACTTTGTGGTTCGTCACTAGATGTACGTGGTTCGAACCTAAGGTTACAACTTGGCATTTGACCAAGTATAAATGTTATAAATATATCATATAGCTACAACTTGGGCAAAGATGTTATTTTCATCCTTTTACATAATATTTTCAAAATGATGTTTTAAATAAAAAAATTAAAGTGTAAGTCATAATAATAATAATAATAATTATAATAATAATAATAATAATAATAATAATAATAATAATAATAATAATAATTATTATTATTATTATTATTATTATTATTATTATTAAGTATAATTTGGAAAGGAAATGCTAATAATAAGTTATTACTTAGACATTAGCAAGTAACTATAACTATAATCACAAACAAAAATATTATTCTAATTTTTATTTTTTCAGAAAACCTACACCCTAAACTAAACTGATCTACTCATAGATGGTTAGACATAACGCTATAAGGCTATAGGATGTGCTCCCTCACTCCTCTATCTTTCATCTCAATGACTCTTCTCTTTTACCTCATCCCCTTCTCCCATCTAGGGCTGGCATATCGTGTATACCCGTACACGATAAGACATGACACGATAAGACACGATACACGAAATCCAATACACGAACACGACACGATAACTTATCGTGTCCTTTTTTTCAAACACGAACACGAACACGACACGATATACAAAAAAATTACCTGTTAATACCTGTTAACACGATTGTTCAACTGTTATACACGAAAATTACCTGTTAATACCTGTTAACACGAACAAAAACACGAACACGACATGCTATCTGAGAGTTACAGCGGGAGTTTGGGGTTTTATTTTTTTTTAACTGAATGGGAGATGAAAATAGAAAGTAATTAAGGAACCCACACGCACATGGCTAATGAGTTTTATTTAATTTAATTTCTTATCGTGTACTAACGGGTATTAACAGGTAAACAGGTATTTAACCTGTTTATACACGAAAATTAACAGGTAATATCATGTCTACCTGTTTGGTACACGATACCTGTTAAGGCTATACACGATACCTGTTAACTTCGTGTAGATTCGTGTCGTGTATTCGTGTATTTGTGTAAAATTGCCAGCCTTACTCCCATCCAAAGGTGTACTACCCCTTTCCTTTTCCATTTTTTATTTTCTTTTTTATACTAAACCAAAAAAAAAGTTTTCATTAGAATTAAAAAAAAGTACATAAAATGAAATAAAAATAGAAATTAAATAAAATAAAAATGACATAATAGTTTGTCTTGAAAGAGTGTTAATAGCTTGCACGTTAACGTGTCCCAATCTCTCGTACCATAATTCTGTTTCTTTTATTGATGCAACAAAAACTAATCAAATATTTGGCACATGGTTATCTTTTCACATGTTCATTACATATATATTGCCATTTCTATGAACAAGTGGTGTAGTGCTGTCAGCTATAATTTTATCAATTTTTTTCACAACTTCTTGACCAACAATCTTACAAGTTTTCTTAGTGAAGAATGAGCCATACCATTGTCACTTATTTATGAAACACTAAGCAAGTTAAACTTTAGATTGTCAATATTATTAACATTTTCAAATTTTAGCTTACCTGCTTTGGACAGTTCCTAAACCCAACACCTTACCTTTTGAATTATTACCAAAAGATATATCACCCCTTTCATGAGCAGAAAAGTTTAAAAGTAGAGCTTTACATCCTGTCATATGCCTGGAGCTTGCACTGTCCACATACTATAAACTATCAAAGCATATAGAAACTCTATGCACATCAATAATGAATTAGTTATGGTGAGGGTCCAAAGCCATATTGGCTTTGCTTGTGATTATTCCGTCCTCAGACTCAATCCTTTGAGAATGATATGAGGATTAGTTTTTGAATCATCTCATGAGTGGTGATCATTCCTTATGTTTTTTTGGGCAAGAGAAGAGTTAGAGAGGGGAATTGACATGACAATAGATGATTGGGTGGGTGGAAAGTTTACCCCATCCCATGACACCCCTTTCACCCTAAGGGGGTGTGGGCGCTCCGTAGTGGTGCATGGTGGTTGTCCGACCACGCGTGGAACCAGTGGCGGACCCATGATTTTATTTCAATGGGGTCCATTTTCGGGTCGGTTCTCGTTCGGGTCGAGTTAAAGTGAGGTTTAAACTAGATTTTTAAAAAAAATAAGAAAAATGGGCTTATCAAGGATTGAACCCATGACCGTTTGGTGGAAAAGAGGGAGATTTACCACTACACCAGCTTTCTTTTTATTTTTATGGTGTCCACCTAATTGTATTTATGGGGTCCATATACAATTTAATATACCGAATCTACTATTTTTTTTTAAAAGATTGGGGTCCGAAGACCCCGGTAACACCAATGTGGGTCCGCCCCTGCGTGGAACACCGCCGCCACCATGGGTGACCACGCGTGGTGACCAAAACGCGTTGTGGCAATGACACGTGAAGATGGAATGTGAATGTTGGTTTGGTAACTGTTGGATGGTGTGGTGAGTGATGAACACCCTCACTAAAATCCATCTCTAGTAATAGAATCAAGTTTGATAACGTGAGATTTAATGATTAGGTGTGGTGAGTGATGGAAAGTGAAGCACCCAACCCGTAAGAATCTAGAGGACTAGATGAAGCCCAAAATCTATTTTTTCACATTAATTTCTAGAAGGCTACCGCAATGCCCACACAACACCCCCACGTGTTGTCTACCCAACAAAGCCCCAATTCCACGTATCAAACCAAAAGCCCACAAACACCTTCTTCCTTAACCCCCCAAACTCACCGAACACAAAAAAACAACAACAAAAAATGAACTTCTTAAAATTCAAACCCTCAATCCGTTCCTTAAAACCCATCTTCAAAATCAACCACTTCTCGTCCCACCTTCACGATGCGGGTCCAATGGCTTCTCTTCTTAAAACCCGATCCGTTGTCCGGTTCCGGGGCCCCGACACCATCAAATTCTTACAAGGTTTATTAACAAACGATGTTCGCCGGTTCGGTGAACCGGCTGGTGATGAGAAGTCGAGCTTGGTTACTCCTAATGTGCCGGCTTCATCGGCTCGGTCTGTTTATGCGGCTATGTTGACGCCCCAAGGGAGGTTTTTGTATGATTTGTTTTTGTATGAGCCGCCCCGAGTTGATGAGAGGCTTGATGAGAGTGGGTCTGGGCCTGGACCCGACCCGGATGAGGTGGTGTTGCTTGCTGATGTTGATTGTTCTGTGTTGGATGAGCTGGTTGAGACCTTGAAAAAGTATGTCTTGTCTAAATTATGAAATTAATCTGTTTTTGGATAGAATATATTAGTATCCTAATTCTCGAGATATGAGTTGATTAGGTTTATTTCTAATTAGGTTAGAAAGCTGTGTATTACGCGGGTTTAGAAATATTGAATAGGTGGCAATGAAGATTTAGGGGCTGTTAACATCTGAATGGTTAAGTGCTGAACCAGTAAGAGGTCTGAACCATTAAGAGCCTGTATAATGCTTACCAATTCAGATTAGAGGTCTTAACCATTCACTCTGTATAATGCTTAACCATTTAGAGGCAAATGTCTGAACCATTCAGACATCTGCTCGTGAACCAAACAGTTTGAACCATTAAGTGCTGAACCAGTAAGAGGTCTAAACCTTTAAGAGCCTCATTATGAAAATTACCAAAAATAGATTTTGGAAACATTGAATTATAAACCCCACATTTGTTGCCATACAACTGACGTGGGACAAGTCCCGTATCTTGCAATGGTTTCAGTCCATAACATTCGACGGTCCTCGTTGGTCATGGCTGGCTTCCTCCAGGCCACCACTCCGAGATTGGCTCTGATACCAATGATAGCACGGCTGTTATCACACAAAAACCACCAGAGTTACGTATTTCTAAGGCGGAAAAACAAGGGCGGTTCCAATTGGGGGGGGGGGGAGGGGGTGTTTTTTTGATGTGGGGATAAATACGGGCATGGACACCGCTGCAAAACGGGGACCTTCAAGCTCCTTGAGGCTCATGCCGAGGAGGATAACCAGGCCATTATTGGTGGAACAGACTCCATTGACCATCATGACGGTTTCACTCGAACTATTTCATCTCGACTTGAGGACAAGTCGTTTTTCCGGGTGGCCAATACTGTTACGAAACCCAGTAACCTAGGGCTAGCTCCACTTGTAATTCGGAACCCATTGTTTGACCCAGGGGCCAGGGCCCAACTAGCTGCAGTTTAGAACGTGGGGTCTTAACCCGCGTTGTCAGGTATCTAGGGTAAAACCTTGGTTTTAAAAATCGTGAAGCGCACAAAAGCGACAAGGTCTAAAACCGAGGCGCAGAGCGCAAAAGCAGTGGGCTTTTCGTATGCGGTGCGCAAGGCGATTATATAATTTTTTTATATATTATATAGGTTTCTAGGATCATTTACCTGATATTTATACACAAATAAGCTGTATACATGTTTTAATTTAATATTGAAATTACATACAAGTACTGCCTGAAAAGCATGATTTACAACAATCTGCTGCACAAAAATGGGTCATGTACATGAGGTGCGCGCCTCAGAGTGGATTTTTCAGCAAAAAAGTGCACCTCAGCTGCGCCTTCTGTACAACCTGCGCCTCAGGCTACATAAGGTGCTGAGGTTTGCGCCTCAGTGTGCCTCGCGCGCGCCTGAGGCGTGCTTTTCTAAACCAAGGGTAAAACTATCCCCATTATTTTCTTTTCTTAGTTAAGTACCAACGTATTAGGGTTAATTAGTTTAGTTAACTAGTGGAAGGTTCAAATGAGAAGAATTTTTTTGTAAGAAGAAAAAAGAAAAAGCTTCAACCAATAAGAATGCTTCATTTCATTCATTTAATATTTGTATTTAATTTTAATATAAGGGTATATTAGTAAACTTACATAAATCATTAATTTGTATTCTTCTCCTTTAATAACTAACTAAATTAAATTTGTAACTCTTTTTCAAAATATATTCTTTTTCCAAATTAAAAAATCATCTTAATTTAAAGTGTAGAATAAATTAGTAGTTGTGTAGGATAAATTATGAGTTGTGTAGGATATATTTCGAGGCGTGTAGGATAAATTTCGACTGTGTAGGATAAAATTCTATAATTTGTAGGGTATATGTAGGAAAATTTTGATATGTGTAGGTTTTGTAGATTATATGTAGGATAATTAATGATTAGTTGACTAATTAATTAAAGAGAGAAAAATTAATGATATGAGTTATAAATGAAATAGTATTTTACTAATATGCCCTTTCTTCTTTTTCTTCTCAAATTAAATTTCTTCTCAAATGAACCTTCCCCTAGTTAACTATCCCCTTTATTTTCTTTTCTTAGTTAATGTATATTAGTTTAGTTAAGGAATGGAATGTGAACGCTCTCAATATCCTAATTGTAAGAGATATGATTTGAATGTGTTTTTATCGTTATTATCTCTCTATATATTGTGTATTAATAATGCATACTCTACTGGGTTTTCATTGTTCTGTAGTGTTTTATTTGTGTTGATACAGATATAGATTAAGGTCAAAGGTTGATATCGAGAATGTGGGGGAAGAGTTCTCCTGTTGGCAACGTTTTGGTGTTGATCTCCACAAAAGACCACCAGCTTCATCATCTGCAGAAGACCCTGTAGCCAATTCAGTAGGGTGGGGCGGTGCGATTGACCCAACCGGCAGCTCATCTTCACGAGGAAATAACATCGGCTGGCAATGGCTTAAAGACCCCCGTTTGGATTGCCTTGGGTTCCGAGGAATCTTCCCGTCCAATGTGACTCGTAAGATTAATGTTACATGCTAATAATCGAAAAATTTTACACTAACCTTGTACTGTCGTACAAAATGTTTGTTGCAGCACCGATGGTTGAGGCGAATACCGAAACCGAAGAAGAGAATTATCTTCTTTGGAGATTAGAGAAGGGTGTTGCTGAAGGATCTATTGAGATCCCCAAAGGTACATTTTAGGTTTATTTATTTATTATTAATTACGGAATACATTTGCTAATTATCTGCTCTTTTAGGTGAGGCAATCCCGCTGGAGTACAATCTTGCGGGTTTAAACGCGATAAGCTTCGACAAAGGATGTTACGTTGGCCAAGAACTAATCGCTCGGTCCCATCACCGCGGGGTTGTTCGCAAGCGATTGCTTCCTCTCAGGTTCCTAAACGAATCTGGAACAGGTTTGAGTTTCACCATCTTTAAACACTTATCTTGATTCGACTATTTGGTCAACTGTTTTGACTTTCGAACAATGTTTTTCTCAGAGGTGGAGAAGGTTGCTCCTGGTTCAGAAGTAATAGCGTTGAAGTCCGGTAAGAAAGCCGGAACAGTCACCACTGCACTAGGGTCTCGTGGGCTCGGGCTACTCAGGCTCGAAGAAGCTTTTAAGGGGTCGGGAAATTTGGTCATCAAAGGTCAAGAAGACGTGAAGGTGGACGCTATCCGGCCTGAATGGTGGCCAACACAGTGGCTTTCCGAGCATGAGCCGTACCAAGCTGCTGGTTAGTATAATTGTCGGGTAGTCCTACCGTTTTGTTGAATGTTAACCTGTAAAAACTGTTTTATTCCGAGTTTTATTGTATACTTTAGATGCTAAATAAAAGTCGACACAAATAAAGTTAATCATCGCTTTTGTCAATCGTGCCGGTTTGCTGGTTGACAGGTTGGATAGGTGAACCCGAGCACGACTGACTTGTATCTTTTTGATGAAAAGATTTATACAAATGAAATTTTTGTTCATGAATTTTCTGAATGTGTTCAAAATTAAATAAATATAGTAAATTCAAGAACAGATCAATCGACTAAATAGAACTACTTAGTTCTCGAATCACATCCTCCATCGTCAATCTATTCTCAGGAAGCTCATCGACACAGATCAACCCCATTTCGGTCAGCTTATCTGCTTCAGATTCCGAAAACTTTCCCTCAAGATTTTCATCTATGAAATCATCAAACCTTCTATCTGCGGCAGCTGCCCGTATTGACCCGGCGACATTACCTTTACCCGAAAGTATTTGAAGAACCACAACCCCGAAAGCGTAAACATCACTTTTCTCAGTGAACTTGCCGGTTGTAATATACTCGGGAGCCATGTAGCCTAAAGCAGCACTCACTTTGAGCGCCGAGTATACAATATCATCGGCTAAGAGCTTCAACAGGCCCGCATCCGTGATTAAAGGGTTGTATTCTTGGTCGAGTAAAATCTTTTCCATCGATATGTTTCGGTGAATCATCCCGGGTTTTTCCGGGTCATCTCTGTGCAAGTATGCAAGACCTAAGAATTTTTTTAAAATTATTATTCATATCATGAAATGAAAATCAGAAAATAGAAACTTGTAACACAAGTTACCTTTGGCTATGCCATTAATAATGGAAACCCTTTTGGGCCAGTCAAGAACATGACCGGTTCTTCTATCTTCAACATCAAGATACTCTGATAGATTCCCTTTTGATGCAAAATCATACACCAAAAAGCATTCACCTCTGCTTTTTGAGCAGCAAAACCCTCTAAGCCTTGCTAGATTCTCATGTTTCAATGAGGTTAATAAGCTCAACCCTTTTGTAAACTCGGCTTCATCGGCTTTACAACTTGTGACGCTCACGCTCTTTATCGCGACGACTGATCTGTCGCGTAACACGCCTTTGTACACCGCGGAAAACTTGCTTCTCCCGAGCAAGTTAGCATCTGAAAAGTACCGTGTGGCGGATTCGATTTCCTCCAAATTGAAACTCTGTAACAAGTTCGATTCCAACTCGACACAAAACCCGCAAGATTTCGGTGATTTTTGTGGTGATTTTTGTGTCGGGTCCCACGCGCAAATGGAATCGCTGGTTTTTGGGGGTGATTCTTGCATGCTAAATTTGCGATCGGGAGTCTCGGATTTATTCCAGATTTTCTGTTTTTGTCGTCTGCGGATGAATATTGTGACGCATGCGGTTACGGTTAAAGTTGCAATGACTGTGACTACGGCTGCTATGATGGCAACCCGTTTAAGATTCGATGAGTTCGAGCAGTGGGTTTGGTGACAACGAGGTGTAACATTAGCCGATTGAGGCTTGTTTTGAGATACGGTGGTGTTTGGTGCGGGTTTAGATGGTTCGAGTGGGTCGATCTTTGACGCATCTTGGTTGCGACACCGCCTTAGTGAAGAAAACGCCACGCCACATAGACCAAGATTGTTCTTATAACTGAACCCGTCTTTCAATTGCTTCAAACCTATAATTTCAAATGAATATGTAAAAAAAAAGCTGAAAAAAACAAGAACTTTTCAAATCATGATGCCGTAATGAGATCGCAGGGAATAAAAGAAATTTGCCGTTAAAAAAATATATATAACGTAAGTCAGCATACCGGTTGGTACGAAGCCGGAGAGTGTGTTGTTCTGAACATCAAGAAACTTCAACTGTGGTAGTTTGCCCATGCTTGCAGGAATCGAACCACTTAGCCCGTTAAAACTAAGATCGAGCCTCTGTAACATGGCTAACCCTCCAAGGGTCCATGGAATCCGACCAGTTAACCGGTTACACGACAACTCAACAACTGCAAAAACAAAAGAATATTCATTGATCACCACATATTTCATTCAAAATTTTAAAAGAACGAGTTTATAAACCGTATAAACCAACCTTGAAGATGTTTCATGTTTCCAATTTCCGCGGGTATTCCTCCGGTTAAATCATTGACATTAAGATACAATTCTGATAACTCAGTGAGACCCGAAATCTCTTTCGGTATCTCTCCAGTTAATGAATTGTAATGAAGGTATAAACCCGAGAGGCGCTTTAGGCCCGAGATTGACGTGGGCACCTTTCCAGTGAGGCTGCGGCCTGGCAACGAGATGTTGGTCACTTTTAGATGCTCATTGCACGCCACACCGATAAACGAACCGCTGCAGGGGTCCCCCGATTCGGTCCACGACATAAGATGCTTGTTTTCGGGGTCTAGAGAAGCCTTGATGTCCATTAGAAGAGTGAGTTCTGCATTTGCACAACATGGGTTTGGGAAAAGAGAGAGTGTTAGAGCAATAAAGAGGAGACAAAGAGGAAGCATGTTTGGTGAATTTACAAGTGTTGATTTTTTTTTTTGGAGGATAAACAAAGGGAAGATTTGTCAAAGATGAAGTGTGAGTTTGAAAGTGAGGGACAGAGATGCATGAGATGGGAAAATGCAGGACTTGTTGTTATGGATCCCTCTTTGACTTTTCTGAATTCTTTATTTTAATTGAAAATCTCAAAATTTAGAAAGCACCCATTTTGCTTCATTTGTTGTACTTGAGTCTTTGACAATAATGTTGGTACTTTTTTTAATATTTAACACACCTCAAAATTTTAATTTTTACGTCATGTATACAATCATATAATATTATACGACTCGTATAGAATAATTTGACATGATAAACATTTGGTCGTATCATATTATACGGCTCGTATAATGTTATAGAGCTCGTATAGATAAAGAAAATATTAGGTCATATAACATTCTATTCGGGCCGTATAACATTATATGAGTCGTATACATTATATAAGGTTTGGGTCGTATAACATTATATGAGATACAGGTCGTACAATGTTATACGGTCCGTATATACATGGAGACAAAAAAAAAACATTCCCTGACATTTTTGTGCAACAATCAGTTATACGGTCCGTATAACTCTATACGGGCCATATACATATAGAGATGTGAAAATAAGATTTTAGAGGTGTGAGAATAGTAATAGCTTTTTAGAAATGTGAAAATTATACTGAGTGAACTTTTTTTGAAAAGTTATGTTGATTTTTTGATGTTTTCAACCCTGCGTTGTTCGTGTATATGTTATTGTTTATAATAATTTATATTTAACTTTTCTATTCGTAAGTGCTCACTCTTGTCTTTAGTGTAACTTGTTTGTTTTTTTTACTAAAATTTCAATTTCAATTTCTAAAGTTTGTTAGTAACAATGATCAAATATGTTACACATAAATGAATAGTTTGGTAAAAGAATGTTACATTTAAATGAATAGTGGAGATCCCTAACGAAACATTGCCTGTTAAGAGATTTTTCTCATAGTTTGTGGGCAACCTTCTAGTAGTGTTAATCTATATAATAGATTATGGATTTATTAAAATGACTGGATTTATTTTTTCCTTAGAAAAAAAGCTAAAATCATAGGTAATAATCAATCTTAATAGTTTATTAACATTAAAAAACTTGTAAACCCGAAACTAATAATTTATTGATTTTGTAATTACTCTAATAAAAACGGTTGGTGATCATATTTGATAATATGGTATATCATGATCATGATGATTGTTAATAGATAAAATTTTGGAAATTGGCGTATGTCCAAAAAATGTTTTGTAATTTAGTCTACCCTTTATATATATTTTTAATTTATATTAATATTTTAATTAACCCAGGCACATCAATATATTTTAATATTAAAATTTGAACCTAATTCTATTTTACTATTAAAATTTGAACCTAATTCTACACCTACGAGTCCTATCATTTCAAATACAAAATTGTAGTCTCAAATTAAACGGATGCATGCAACGAAATATAAATAGAAACATGAGAAGAAAAATTTGATTAAATCTAGTTTTTTTTTCTATTTTTTTAAGTGCGCCTTTCATTAAACAAAAACTATCAAGAAGCTAGAAAAGTACAACCAACGGAATTACAAATCAAGATAACACAAATCTTTTCACTAAAGATTGGTGGGTGAGGATGATTTTTAATCTAAAGGTAAACTAAAAATTTTATGTTTTTCACTTTTTTTAGCCATGTTTGTCTTCTTTCCTTCAAAAATTGCTTCATTTTTCTCCTTCCAAAAATACACCAACTGGCGGTAAAAAAAATTCCATGCATCACCTTCTTTCTACGAGCTTCAATGTCAATAAATTTGAATACCGAAAACATATATAGGCGGAATGCCACACCAAGTACTCATGCTTTGCCAAATCTGACAGGCAAACTGACACAATGTCAATAAATGATCAATTGTTTCCCCACTTTCTCCACATAGGTTGCATGAACTATTCTCCATTGATACATGTCCTTTAATCAAAGCATCTACAGTTGGGATTATCTGGATCCTTCTTTTCTCAGCTCGCCATATAAAAACAATAGTCTTTTGAGGCATACAATTGTTCCAATGAGCCACGAATGGAGCAATTGTAACAACTGACTCAGACAATTTCTTTTCATGGACGTAACCGAGAAAATTGCATCCGAATCCGGTACCCATAACTAATTGTCCGGTTTGTTCTTCAAACCTACTCTTGTAATTAAATTAAGTCATGGTTGCAAAAGTCGCTGGTCCTATATTGTCACACCCCAACCGATGGCGGAAACATCGGGATGAGACGAACAAATCGCTCAAAGCATCATAACACTATTGTGACAATATAATTAAAATCAAATTACATAATAAATTGCTAGAAATTCATACATAGTTCAAATAGCTCAAACATAAAACAATTGTTCAAACATAACTTATTTTCTAGGTGTGTTTCTAGTCCACCATAATCTTGTTTCTTCAACATCTTGTCTGTCAACCTGCAACATATATTAAAATATGATCAACAAAATATGTTGGCGAGGATACAAGTTTGATACATAGCATAGTAGAATAAAATGTTTAAATGTGCTCATATCCAACATGAATAAGGTGATACTAGTTAACAGTTATGCCGAAACGATGTTACTCTACATGCTCAATCCAATGTTTACGCAATTAAAGTGCCTATCCCAAAAGTTTAGCGGGAGGTTAACATGTTTAACTTAACAATACCCAAGGATAGCGGGCGGGGCATTACAACCTATAGCGCTATAATTGTTAAGGTAGGCTTGGTCGAAGTTAATGAGCATATAGTCATGAAGTGTTTACATTAGCATCACATGTATAACAAGAATCAAACATTTCATGTGTAATTTGGATAGAGTGTGAATAAATAAAGTTTAACGTGTTTGTGAATTTGAATATGAATACAAGTTGCACCCAAAAGTGTTTAAAATGAAAATGGGATCATGTATACTCACTTTGGTTACGTATGCGATTTCTTGTAATAACGCACGAGTAAGGATTGGGAAAAATCCAAATAATGAATGGGAAACGATTACCCTATAATTCGAAATATAAAACGAACTCGTTAGAATTTGTAGATTACATATAACCCCTAATAACATTTTAGTTAGAATTTTAACTAAATGTTTTTGGTATTATATATAAAAAGATCTCGTTAACCAACACAGACGATCTTACCGAAACCAAGACCAACATAATCCATTGGCGCCATTTACATGGGAAATTCATTTACTCTCGCATGAATAGTGACATGAGAGAGTTGCCACTCTTGCATGAAAGTCCTATGCAAAAGTTGACCTATTTCACATGTGAACTTTTAACTAGACTGACTAAGTTGTCAGGGGGTCAAGATCATCCAACTTATAGTGAATAGAAGCTAGTTCTCTTAGGGGAGTTCTGGAACCCTTTTAAGACTATTTTGGTGGTGGTGTGCATACTTGATAAAGTATTTAAAGTAAAGCATGTTTTTGAAAGTAAATAGTCTTACAAAAGGAAAATATTGGGTTCTAGCCGGAACGTTGTGAGTAATGTTTTAATCACACAACGAAATGTTTTAAAGTTTGATGTATAATTGAAATACAAATATGACATAAGCTAATGTTGATACAGGTAAGTTGAAGGGATAATGTTATGTTAAGAACGGACCTGAGAAACGGCTAACAGTATGAGTACATGTTATGATATAACTGAGCGTTAGCAATAGCTAACGGTATGAACGGGTGTTGGCGACAACTAACATTATGATCATGCTTTAGGACATTTTCTTCGTGGCTTGTTAATAGTTCTACAACCAGGCCATATGATAAAAGACGTTAGCAATGCCAACAAAATGAAATGATGTCATGTTATACTATGTATGCCATGTTATGCTGTGTTATGATATATTGCGTTATACTATGTTATGACACATGATAAAGCTTTAATGGTGTTTATGAAACTAGAAGTCACTTAGTGTAGCTGACTTTTAGTATGCACATCTAGATAAAATGTCGATTTTTTAGGGGTTTGTGAAGACATGATTGGCTCGGAAGTGAAGGATACCCTACTTAGCGACTGGTATCTTGCTTAGTTATGTTTTGCTTTTGCAGCTTTAATTTTGTTGAGGGTTATGTAATAGACTTGGATGTTATATTTGAACGTATTTATGTTGCATTTGAATGAATTTCCAGTTTTAGGACTATGTTGATGTGTAAACCCAACAACTAAGATCCTCAGGTTCGGGAGTTTAACCTTCGACAATCCATAGCATGCGAGCTGAATTAACTAGGTGGTTGATCTAACCCGATTTTCAATACCTTGTTCCAACCTTGTTGTCTTACATTATTATTAAAGTATTAAAACAAGATCAATGGATGGTAAACATTTTTCTAAATGACCCTTAAACTGTAAATATAAATGCAATTTAAACATACACTTTCATTTGAGGTATTTACTTCTCCATCTTGTTTTCTCTAGCAAACTATTAGATTATAGTATTAATATAGTTTTAATTCTACTTATATATAATATCAACATGAAACTTCTACTGGGTCGTGGTCCATTGATAAAGGCAAACCCTTTAAATACTTGAGTTAAGAGGAAAGTCTTAGATTCAAATCCCACCGATGATAAGAATTAAAAGAATTAGCCGTTAAAAAAACAAGGATATTAATACAACCACAACACATCACACTAAATCAAGAGAGATAGATATGGTTGTATCCCCCATAATAGCAATATATACATGTATGATAAAGAAACATGATCGAATCTTATATAAATACACTAGTTTACAAACCGGTGTATTATATGAGTTAAATATAAAAAAAGTTAGATTGACTGTTATTTTAGGTATTATAAACCCGTGTATTACACTGGTTGAATAATGAAAAAATGTAAATCATAAACTTTTATATAATCCTTATCATACGGTTAAAAATGTAATAATATCGTAGTCTTATATATTCATAATTCATGAATATTATCACACGGGTTGAGGAAGTATAAACTATAATCTTATAAAAATGTGTAGTACCATTAATAAATGTAATAATATTATAATCTTATCACACGGTTAAATATGTGTTTTGTTATTGTGTATATCAATTGTAATATTACTTATATTTTTTGTGTGATAAATTCAATCGTTTTTTTGTTTATAAGATTTGAGTGGAGGTAGTATATTATAAAGTAGTATTATAATATTATTTGTATTATTATATAGCGTCGTTGTTATAATAATTATTTTATAATATCAGTAGGTTTGACCAATCTTTTAGGGTAAAATTTTTTTGAACGACTATAGGGTAAAAATTGATATATATATATATATATATATATATATATATATATATATATTAAATACTAATAATAAGGATAAGGATAAAAATTATTTTAAATAAAATATAAATAAAATTATAAAATTAAAAAAGAGAATACAACGTGACATTATCTATAACTCTATAAGTTAGACAATAGTATTCAAACTCAAATTTCTAAAACTCTTTAGTTTTCATTTAGTTCTATAAATATAAAAGAAATCAAATTAGACATCTACTAAGACTATTGTGAAGAACAATAATATTGTATTATTTGAGTCATCTTTGACTATGCCTACTTCCAGAAGTAGTCATTGGTAACATATATTTTATATAAAGACACGTGTCTTAATTTATTTTACATGATAAGAGTATTCACATCCATTCCACCATATTTTCATCCTAAATTACACTAAAAAACACTATATTTTCTCTCTCCTTTTCAATTAAATAATATTTTTTATATCTTTATCATTACCTTTTCTCTCTCCCCACTCACAACCACTTTCAAAATATATTAAAAAATTATAGAGGGTGAACAGTGTCCCCCAAATATACAGATGAACAGTAACATTTTCTCTCTCCTCCACTCACAACCACTTTTTATACTTTTTATATTATAAAAACTTCTTACACAGAATTTGATGGATTGAATGTAAATGCTCTAAGTAACACAAGATTATATAGCAAAGATCTGTCTTTTAGTAATTTGTTAGAATAGCATCAAAAAAGGAAGTACATAAATACTATACATAAATAATAAGTGAAAAAGATATTAACTCATTTGATTATTGTAGGTCCCCTTTCACCTTGGATCTTTATAATAAGATTGACAATCTAACAGAGAAACTAGTAAACTGTTAGTAAATAGAATCATAAAAACAGTCTTCTATTGATTATCAAACATGAGGTCTACAATCAATTCAAGACTCCAAAAACTCTCTCGAACTTGTCCCTATCACTCTCTCACAAAATATATATATATCTCTCTCTCTATATATATAATATGAATATTCTTTTTGATGTCTATTTATTTATTGATATTTTAGGGTGATTATTGTTATTGTTTTAGATATAATCCGTTTCTTTTCATGCGGTAATTCTCGTGGACCGATTCTTCGCAACCAGTGAGTAGATCTATGTTCCCCCTTTTAGAATTAAACTTTTTTGGGGTGTATCTTTGCGTCATAAAGTTTCATGATTATTTTAAACCATTTACCAAGCATGCCATGTTAGTGTGTACTACGTGTATTATTTGGTGGTTTTTATTTGGTTGATGTTTATTTGGTTGTTGTGTTGGTTATTGAATTCAAGCAAGCAAGCATATTATGGATTCACGGCTGACCTTTCTTCATGACTATGGGATGTGGTATCATCTCACATTTTCTTTCGTGGGTTGACCTTTCCTCATGACTATGAAAAGTTGGTATCAACACCTTATTTAGTCACACCCTTGTGGATGTGGGACACAAGCAGTTGGTTATGGTTTATTTTATTTATGATTCATTATCTTATTAATTGCTATATATGTTAAATAAAATAAATCAAATATTATAGCATAATATTTTATTTAAATTTAGATCCATTAACCAACTTTGTGTTGACCCAAAATTCTTTTTTTTACGCATGATACAAGTACACAAGTATGAGTGGATTGAAGATTGAAGACATTTCGGACATAGTGTTGTAGAGATCGCTAGGCGCTAGTCGGGCGGTGAGGTACCGCCTAGGGATTATTCGGGATTAATCAGATTGAATTTTTATACATAATTTTACTTTTTTTATAAATATGTAGTTAATTTTATACTTTTTATATATAATTTTACAAGTTTAGGAACCATATGTAAACTAGTGAAAGATAGAGGGGGCTAAATATCAAAATACCCAAACTTAATATAACCTAATACCCACCCACATTCATCATAAGTCGCCTCTTCCTCATCTCCATCGTTTTCATCTGACACAACAAGAAAACACTAACTCTATAACCAATTTTGCTTCTTTTGGTTGATTAATTCTTCAATGTTGTTCGATTTTGCACATTGGAGACAAGTGCATATCAGATTTAGGTTCTAGTCAAGGTAAGAACTCGTTCTAAATTGACTGTACTGTTCCGATTTCAACTCATTTTGATCCAGTTTTGACCTCATACTTGACCAACTAGGCTCGATTTTTGACCGATTTTTACGAGTTTGACCGATTTTGACCATTACCGCCTAATTTGGGTGATTTGGCTATTTCTGGGTGATGGACCTCCGATTACCGCCTAGGTGTGACAATTTAATTTGATCATGTTTTAAATATTAAACTTATAATAGTTGTCATGAGCTATGGACAATCCTCATGCCCCGTACCAATCCGCTGCGGGCCGGGGTGTGACAGATTGGTATCAGAGCCAATAACTATAGATAATTAGGTTTAGGTTATTAAACCCTTAGATTTATAGTATAGTTGATTAGGTACCTTAGGTATCTACATGCTTAATTGTTTATTTGTCTTAGCTTATAAATATTTAAAGCGTACATGATTTAAATTCTCTTATGTCACACAAATATGTATGTGGGCACTTTTAATTGTTATATGCTTAGTGTTATATGCCTTGCATGTCAATATGTGCTTTATTCCATAGTTTATTATTTCTTTTTCCTTGTCACATGCACACATCTTATATTATATATGAATATTAAATATTCTAATGTTATTTCATTTCTATTCCGATTTATCTAAAGCTTTAAAGAGAGTTATTTCTTCTATACATTTTAATCATTCTTGGACTTTATTGTATTTCATTCTCGAGTTTCTATGATTACTCAATTATTTTCATATTCAATGGATTTCGCTTACTATTGGATTTTTATTAATTTTATCCTGAGGTTATATTTTCATTTGAGTTTTCAATATCGTCAAAGTGAGTTCTTATGGAGGACATGTAGTAACTGAAAGGGTTAAGTACCGGTAGTCGGGACGTCCTGTCTAGGCTGACATTCGTATATATCCAATTAATGGACCAGTTTTCCTACCTGGGGGACTAACGATGAGAGTATCAATTCCTGTTAGGCTAAAACATGTCACACTAAACGTCACGTGAGCTAACAACACTTTGATAAACGTGTTCATGTTAATTCATTGATGCTATCAAAACACATCACGTTACAACACCCCAACTCGAGTCATTTATTAACTCACGATTTTTCTTTGGGTTAAGTTGTACATCAACGTGTAAAAATATGCGGACCATGCAAAAGCTCTATATTTGCGGGCGCACATGTAATTATGAAAGTGATGCATCGAAGTCATACTAAACCCTATGATGTGCCAAACCTATGAATTTTCAATATATTATGTTGAAATATTATTTCATCATAAGTTTTATTATCTTGTCGTATTCCATGTGGTGATTATATCGTTTCGTGTTTCTACCACCGGATTAAATCTTTGATAGTCCACGAGATTCTAATGCTTTTCAAATAAATCACCCTATCTTTTTGTACTTGTCAAAGGGTTAGACTTTTGCTACCCTTTGATGCGGCATGAACTCCATTCATCTGTCCTTCTATTCTCGCTATGGGCCGTACGCCTTACCTACGCTTGTCTCTCGTAGATGCCGCCTTATCGTCGTCGTCGTCACCCAAGAATCTCTAACCGCCTAATGACAGCTTTAATAGCTAACAAATGGTCGTAGTTAATCCTACTATAGTCGTTCAAGTTCAACAAGCGCTCAACACCAATACCTCCATGAATCAGATCGAAGAGGCTAAAGCTGAATCGTCTTCACACGACAAGAACCACCAGAGGAGTGAAACCAACAAAAACAATGCCATACTGGCGCGACTATTTCACTAAAAAGGTTGCCCCTAATCCTCCACGTAGCAGAAAACCTTATCGTGGACATTTTCCACAGTGCGCCACCTATCGAAAACATCACCCAGTCAACTCCCTATGCCGCATTTGCACTTATTGTGGACATTATGGTCACTTTATGAACACTTTTCGATGCTATAAACCTCAAACAGAACCACCTATAGCTCCATTCAATGCACAACTCGTGACTCCTCCATTTGACCGACCAAACACCCACCTTATAATCCAACCGTATGTTCAACCAGACACTCCACCTAGGATCAACCGACCATACCATATGACACCCAACTCGTTCCTTACAACCGAGCTGTTTAAGCTAACCTAGTGAACCAAGATAACTAGAAGGAACGCAGACGAACACTCAACACCAATCCAGTTCAAGGCAACAATGATGCGGTCAGCATCGCGACAATGTTTTTGTGCGATGAGTTCATTTTGAATAGAACAATTTGAGTTTGACTTTGAACGAACTAGTTTAAATCAAATAAAAATTTATATGATTTTTGAATACATCTGTAATGATGCAATTTTTGGTAATATGTTTTAAATCCTAACGAGTTGTCTATTACGACTTGGACGTCATAACCCTAATCACTTTCATAACATGTGCACAGCAATCGCCAAATTCGAGTCGGGGTCACACAGTGACCTTAAATTTTTTCTGACCTCAAAATTTGGTTTTATAAATATATATATATATATATAATTAATATCTTTAATATTCTATTTAAAAAAAATTTCTCTTAAAACTTAATGAAAATATTTTTATAAGCAAACTAGATTGTATTGTGCATGAAAAAAATAAATAAATAAATAAAATACAAATGTATAACAATTGGTAAAGTGTAAATATAGTTAAATACACAAAACTCAAAACGTGAGTCCAATTAGCAAAGCTATGGTGAATATAAGACCGTTTGAGAAATGCGAGTGTAACACCCCGAAAATTCCGTCCAATTATGTGACGACACATGTCTAATTCTCCAGTTAATCCCATTTACGTGGAGGGAGAAACCTCCGACTAGTCCCGACTATGTGGAAGGAGGAATGACGTACATTAAACGTTACCTGAAAACGTATCTTTGAATATCCAACTAATCCCGAATCTGGGAAGGAGAAATGAAATTTTATTGAGCGTTAGCTAAAACGCGTCTCGGATCTCCAACTAATCCCAAATACGAGGAAGAGAGGGACTAAGAGTGTCAAATGACCAAAGATATAAAGTTCAAGGGCTAAATATGTAAAATGCTCAAAAATCATGTTGTGGTCGTCGTATACGGACCACAAAGCCTAAAGGCTTACGGTTCGTAAGCTTCTTGAATGTTCAGTGCGCCTTAGGTCCTTACGGACCTCAAGGCCTTAACCCTTACGATCCGTAAGGGACTGCCAGAGGCAGATTTATGCTTGGGGACCAAGGTTTAATGCCATGGTGACACCTATCCGTAATTGTGCCACTCTCACTCAGATGTTGCCACCTCTTTGACACTTGGTAACATCCTACAATGATCAGGGAAACTTGGAATGATCCCCTTGATCATCCTCAACTATAAATAGAACTTGATTTCTCATCCAAACTTGCTCTGTCACACCCCGGCCGCGTGTAACGTGCAACCGCGGCGGAAACGCCGGGGAGTGTTGTGGACAGAATTAATTGTTTCATAACCATGGAAATTAAAGTTACATTTTATTTATCAACAAACGTGTTACATTGTCTTCAAACATGAAACAAAGAGTTTATAACATAATTAACTAAGTCTATCTTCATTTTTAGTCTCTAAGGCACAGGTCCGCCCTAGTGTCATGATCATCATCCTATGGAACAGCTCCTGAAAACACATGTGAAAGTAGGTACGTCAGCATAAAAATGCCTGTGAGATACATAGGTTTTGTGAAAATGGGATTCATGACTTAAGTTTTAAGAAAACGTTTAATAACAGTCAGTCATGAACCTTGTAATTTGTCTTGCTTTGTAAACCATTTGAAAAACGATAATATCATATGATATGTATAGATAAGTGTAAGGTTAAACGAGTAACCAAGTAAAATGAGTTGAATAAGATAAGTTGTATGTAAAAATAATGTCTTGTGAAGAGTATGTTATTTGTGTAAAATGTAATGTGTCTAAACTGAAATGACTTAGATAACGCTACGATATGTAATATTATACAAGCATTTATATATAGGAAGTACCAGCGGCGTATCCACCATGTTTGTATCATATTACATACGCCACGTTACTCCAACCATTTACCCAAACCAACCACCATGTAAATTGTTCATGTATAAATCAATTGTCAAGTGTTATTGTGTAAACCATATCGAAATGTCTATATTCAATGTAAACCACCAAGTATGTATATCAATGTCAAAATGTTTATGTTTAATGTAGAACATGTAATGTGTACCCAAAATATATCTTGTATGGTAAGTGAGATGTATCAACTAAACCATATGTAAAATGCACAAAACAAGGTGTTGAAGTAAAACATGGTTTAAATCAACGTTATGTTTTGTGGAACAATGCATGCTCTACTGATATTAACATTTATGTGGTATTGTGAAAATGCATACATTCAAGCCTTGAGACTGTGGCGATAAACCCTCAAACAAATTAAAGGTTTATCTAAGTTATGTATATCGAATTCGGTCATTCCTTCCAATCCAAACAAACCCAGGATTTCAGGAACGGGAGTTGTTAATTCCTATGGTACCACTACCTACTAACGAACGGCGTAGCTAATGTTAATGAATGTATTGTTCCATGTTTAAACAAACCAAATGTCATAACAAAATGAAGGCATGTGATGTAAGCAATTGTACTAAGTATGCACATAATGGGCATAAATAGCATGAAATGTAATGTGAACCAATGTACTAAGTACGCACACAATGGGCATACATAACATGAAAGGTAATGTAAAGCAATGTACTAAGTACGCACACAACGGGCATACATAGCATGAAATGTAATGTAAAGCAATGTACTAAGTACGCACACAATGGGCATACATAGCATGAAATGTAATGTGAAACAATGTACTAAGTACGCACACAATGGGCATACATAGCATGAAATGTAATGAAATCATGTACTATAATGTACTAACGAACATAGCAGGTATATGATGTGAAAACATGGAAAGCATGAAAGTAACAAGTAGGCACATGTGTTTCACCCCAAAACAGTTTGGAAAACAGTAAAAGAGGGGTTCAATGTACTCACCTGAGATTGCTTTGAATTCCTTGTGCAATAATCACACAATGCTAGAGATCACGGGATATCAAACGGCACCTAATAGGTAGCTATATTAATATACCGGACCAAAATCGGAAGGATCGGATAGTATGCGGGTTCGTAAACCAAACGAGTATGGAGACTCGTGTAATATGGTTTAACAAAGCCTATATACTAAAATGAAACTTAACCTAAGTGCTTACGACCCGTTTAGGTAGCTTATGCTATCTTAACACGTCGTTCGTGTAGAACGCGTTTGGAACGCCTAACATCGTGACCACAAGGTATAACCTCGGAAGGTTATAGCTATGGTCACCTAATGTGTTTGGTCGGATCCTAATGATCGACCAAATGGGTCAGGTTCGAAAGTATAAGCGATGGTTTAGATCGCTTACCTTACGACCCTATATAAGCACTATACTAAAAGTGACGAGCTAAGCATGTTAGAACATGCTTAACTAAGTTTAGAAAACAGGTTTGGCATCAAAACAAACGGCTTTGATGCTCACGAGTAGTTTGGTTACAAAATACGCAAGAATGCGCATTTTGGCCGAAACTACGACTCGTCACTGAGCCTAGATAACGTGGTAATCAGTAGGTATAGTCGCCATGGACTATAACCATCGTGATCACGCTCACGTTATGAAGTTCCAATGAACTTCGTGTTGACCATAGGCTGGTCAACGCAGAAAGTCAAACAAAACATTGACTTTCGGACTAGAAAGCGATTAAAAGAACGAAAGAGCACTTACGAAGGGTCCCCGAATGCTAATCTAGATCAAAATGGCTCAGGTATGAAACAAAGGTTCCAACTTAGAGCTTAGATCAGATTTTTGTGGGTTTTAACAAGAATGGGGGTGGGGTATTTATAGTATTTCCCAAACTGTTAGGATCGTTTCTTGAAAAACGTGATCGAATCTCGTGCGTACACTTGTCGAAAAGTTGTGGTTACTGAAAATGACCCTTAGTGAGCTGAAAGGGCAAGTGAAATCATGTGGTTGTGGTTTAATCAGCTGAGATTTGCTGACTAATTGATCTTATCTGATCTGTATGTCTGATGCGGCCCGCGTCAAGGTGCAGGCCAAACTAATGTGGGCCGCATGGCCCTGTCTGATCTGCACCACTTGCAGAATTTACAGTTTAGGTCCCTGCTGCGTGTTTAAGCCATTTCCGACACTTCTAAGGCCCGTAAAGCCAACTTTAAGGCCCTAAAATGATGCCTAAACATTGTGGACATGAAACATGCTCAAAAATGTTCCGGATGTTGGTTCGTTTGGCCGTACGATCGCGATGTTCGCTTAATTACGACGGAATGCGCATAAGCGCGAAAGACGATCCAAATGACGCGACAAATGGATTTTTCTCATGCCAAACACTAAGGCATAATATTAGGATGCTTACATAAATTTTTGGATGTCCGGATGTATTCAGAATGTAAGTTATGCGCGAAAGTGCAAACTTGTGCACTTTTTGACACTTTTAGTCCCTGAATGATCCAAAAGTTTGTTTTAGCATACAAAACCCCTCAAAGCCTATTTCTAAGCTATGTAAAGGATATTTATGGTATGTTTAACTTATGGACATGTTCCGGAATGTTCGTTACAGTTCAAATTGGCATACTTTCGCAGTTTGTCAAGTTTAGTCCCTGTAAGCGAATTAACTTGTTTTTGTCATACCAAAGCCTTCAAAACTTATTTCTAAGTTATGTAAAGGTTATTTAGGGTATGTTGAGTATATGTTGATGTTCCGGAGTATTTGTCGCATTAAACTGAGTACGTTTACGCACCAGTTTGCGTATAACTCTCCAGAAAGCGATGTAGAGTTTGAAATTGAACAAAAGTCAAAACATGAAAAATGTAAAACACAACCAAACAAACATTGGGATCAAATAACATTGTTTTATTGATAATTGAACTGTTCAAAATGATTACAAGCACAAATGTTACAGTCTCCCCTACTTGTGGAAATTTCATCCCGAAATTTATTTAGAGGAAACTCGTGGAAAAAGATGTGGATATTTCGCCTTCATTTGATCTTCACGTTCCCAAGTAAACTCGGGTCCACGTTTAGATTCCCAGCGAACCTTGACCAAAGGAATGCGCTTGCGTTTAAGCCACTTGACTTCACGTTCCATGATTTCTACCGGTTTCTCAACAAATTTCAGTGTTTTATCAACACGAATTTCGTCAAGCGGTATGTGGAGGTTCTCATTAGCTAAACACCTCTTGAGATTGGACACGTGAAAGGTTGGATGAACATTTCCAAGTTCAGGAGGTAACTCAAGTCTGTAGGCTACCTTACCGATTCTTTCGACGATCTTGAATGGTCCAACGTATCTAGGTGCAAGTTTTCCTTTCTTTCCGAATCTGATCACACCTTTCCAAGGTGAGACCTTAAGTAATACTCGATCACCGAATTGAAAATCCAAGGGCTTGCGTTTTAGGTCCGCGTAACTCTTTTGACGGCTTCTAGCTGTCTGAAGGTTATCACGAACTTTCTTTACCTTATCTGTTGTGTCTAAAATGAGGGCAGGTCCAGTAAGCTGAGCCTCGCCAATCTCATTCCAGCAGACTGGTGAACGACATTTTCGACCATAGAGAGCCTCGAAAGGAGCCATGTTGATGCTGGAGTGATAACTGTTGTTGTAGGAGAATTCAATCAATGGAAGATGTGAATCCCAACTACCACCAAAATCGACCACACAAGCTCTAAGCATATCCTCCAGTGTCTGGATTGTTCTTTCAGATTGACCATCCATTTGCGGATGATAAGCTGTGCTCAGATTAAGTTGGGACCCCATAGCAGATTGCATGGTTCTCCAAAAATGAGAAGTGAAACGAGCATCTCTGTCATAAATGATGTTCAAAGGAACACCATGTCGAGCTACAATTTCATCTACGTAGATTTGAGCAAGTTTGTCAGCAGAAAAATCCTCACGGATTGGCAAGAAATGTGCTGATTTGGTAAGACGATCAACAACTACCCAGATGGCATCGTGACCTTTCTTTGTGCGCGGGAGTTTAGTAATGAGATCCATAGTAATGTTTTCCCATTTCCAAACTGGGATCTCCGGTTGCTCCAATAATCCGGAAGGACGCTGATGTTCAGCCTTAACCTTAAGACAAGTAAGGCATTTGGATACGTATAAGGCAATGTCTTTCTTCATACCAGGCCACCAATACTGAATACGAAGATCCTTATACATCTTATCTGAGCCAGGATGAATAGAATAACGAGACTTATGGGCTTCATCCATAAGCAGGGTATGAAGATTAACTTGGCTCGGGGCCCACAAACGGTCCATGAAGTAATACGATCCATCGTCCTTCAGTTCAAGAGCAGGTGTTACGTGATAAGGAAATTCCTTATCCATCAAACCTTGTGAAACACAAGATTGTTGAGCCTGAGAAATTCGGGCTTGTATATCAGATTGAGCTTGAATAACAGATTGGACACGAACACAATGAAGCTCAGTACGTTCCTTGCGACTCAAAGCATCGGCTACGACATTCGCCTTACCAGGATGGTAGCGAATTTCGCAGTCATAGTCGTTTAGAAGCTCCACCCAGCGTCGTTGCCTCATGTTGAGTTCTTTCTGATTGAAGATATGTTGAAGACTTTTGTGGTCAGTGAAAACCACACATTTTGTACCGTACAAATAGTGTCTCTAGATCTTAAGAGCGAAGACAACTGCACCCAACTCAAGATCATGAGTGGTGTAGTTCTTCTCATGAATCTTCAACTGTCTCGATGCGTATGCTATGACTTTGTTTCTTTGCATCAGGACGTAGCCAAGACCTAATTTAGATGCGTCGCAATAAACGACAAAATCATCATTGCCCTCGGGCAAAGTTAGGACAGGCGCGTCACAAAGTTTCTGCTTCAAGTGTTGAAAAGCTTCCTCTTGCTTGAATCCCCAATCAAAGGGTTTGTTCTTCTGAGTTAGAGCAGTTAGCGGAACTGCAATCTTCGAGAAATTTTCAATGAAGCGGCGGTAATAACCCGCTAGACCAAGAAAAGAACGAACTTCAGTAGGAGTAGTAGGTGTATCCCAATCCTTAATCGCACTGATCTTGGAGGGATCTACATGAATACCTTGTTCGTTGACAATGTGTCCTAAGAATTGAACCTCTTTAAGCCAGATGTTGCTCTTTGTTTAGCAGTTCCAACGTAAGACGAAGATGTTGCTCATGATCAGCTCGCGTCTTAGAATACATTAAAATGTCATCAATGAAAACGATGATGAACTTATCTAAATAAGGCTTGCAGACCCTGTTCATCAAGTCCATGAAAACAGCAGGAGCATTAGTCAAACCGAATGGCATGACTGTGAACTCATAATGTCCATAGCGAGTACGGAACGCTGTCTTGGGAATGTCTTCCTCATGCACCCGAAGTTGATGATATCCAGATCGCAGATCAATCTTTGAAAAATAAGAAGCGCCTTGCAATTGATCAAAGAGATCATCAATGCGGGGTAGGGGATATCGATTCTTGATGGTGAGCTTGTTAAGCTCACGATAATCGATACACATCCTAAAAGATCCATCCTTTTTCTTGACAAAAAGAACGGGAGCACCCCAAGGTGAAAAGCTAGGACGGATAAAACCTTTGTCAGAGAGCTCCTGAAGCTGCTTAGATAACTCTTGCATCTCAGACGGTGCAAGACGGTATGGAGCTCTGGCAATGGGATTTGCACCAGGTACGAGATCAATACGGAACTCGACTTGGCGTGCTAGAGGTAGACCAGGTAACTCTTCAGGAAAAACTTTAGAATAATCACGAACGACAGGAATATCTGAAATAGACTTACCCTTGCCTTTATCTGCTGTAACATGTGCTAAGAAAGCCACATAGTTCTTCCGTAGATACTTCCGTGCTTTAAAACAAGACATGAGTTTAAGACCACCGGCAGGCTTCTCACCACGAACCTGTAGGATCTCGCCTATCGACAGCGGCACATGAACAATCTTCTCAGAACAAACTATCTCTGCGCGATGCTTAGATAACCAATCCATACCCACAATAACGTCGAAGCTTCCAAGTTGCATTGGCGTGAGGTCAATAGGAAAAATATGGTCGTTAAGGTTCAACTGGCAGTTGCGGAGGACTGAATCAAGAACAATGGGTTCACCACTGGCAACCTCTACTGTCAAAGGTTTACCTAGTTTCGTTCTAGACACGCGAAGCATTGGCTCAAAAGACAATGACACAAAACTCTTGTCGGCACCCGAATCAAAAAGAACAGATGCAGGCTGATTATTAATAAAGAACGTACCGTTCACCACTTCATTGTCTGCCTGTGACTCTTGAGCATTCATGTTGAAGACTCGCCCTCGAGCCTGTGCCTGATTCTGGTTTGCATTATGGTTCTGGTTGGCTAGTCTCGGGCACCGGTTTCTGTAGTGGGTCAAATCCCCACAGTTATAACAAGCACCTGGTAGGTAGTTTGGTCGTGCAGCCTAACCCTGTTGCTGAGCAGGAGGCTGAGCAACTTGTTGAGCCGGGTTCTGAACTGCGCGATTTTGAGCAAACCGACAATCACCGGCAAGATGACCTGACTTCCCACAGTTAGTACAGAAACGGCACTGATGTTGCGGCTGATGGTGGCTGTTGCATCGATTGCACAAAGTTGCACTTCCTGAGTAGGGCTTCTTTGCTGGAGGCTGTGCAGGTTGGTTGGGAGCTGCCTGGTTAGCTTGGGCAGTGACAGCAAAATTTTGGGAAGCCTTACGCTTCCTTGACCCCCTTGAGGAACCAGAGTCCTTTCCCTTCTTATTTTGACCTTTCTTGCTATCTTCCTTGTCAGACGACTGTTTCTTGCCCTTGACGCCCTTCCTGTGTAATTTATTCTTCCGAATCTGCGACTCAGTCAATGTCGCTAATAACTCGATTGCCTGACGGAGTGTGGTAGGGTTGCTACCAGTAATAATGTCTTGTACCGAGTCAGGCAGGCCGTCGATGTACCTTTCGATAGCCTTGTCGAGTGGGGCGACCATAGTCGGGCAAAGTAGACTTAACTCCTCAACCCTATCAGTATATGCCCTGTGCTCGCCACTATCTTGCTTTAAATCGTCAAATTCTTTCTCCAACGCTCGTTGCTCATGACAAGGACAAAATTCCCTCATCATAAGGGCTCTGAGTTCAGCCCACGTCTGTGCTAGAGCAACGTCTGCACCATGGTCTCTCATTACCCCATTGCACCATGTAAGAGCCCTCTTCTGAAACACGCTCGAAGAAAACTCGACCTTGCGATTATCCGGACACTGCACGTGGCGAAAGGTATTCTCGATGCTCTCGAACCATTGAAGAAGCCCAGTTGCTCCCTCAGAACCACTAAACTTGAGTGGTTTAGCCGAGTTAAAATTCTTGAAATTGCATGTACCATTGTTGTTGTTGTTGGCTTGGTTCCATTGAGCAAAGAGATTTGGGAATTGAGCAGCCATCTGCTGCGCAATAATTTCTGCCAGCTCGGCAGTTGCTATCTGGTGTTCGCGTCGAGGAGGCATTCTAAAAGAGGAAAACATGAAAGGAAACAAGTGAGATGATTGGATGAAGAGAATGAGATGAAACAGAATCAACGAAAGCAAAGATGGTGGTTACGCATCGCAAAGCAAACAAGCGACACGAAATGTCTAGTCAAAGTAAGTGGGTCAAAAATAATGTATCGCGAAGACATGTTCGCCTATAAGTGAACACTCACCCCAAGAGTTCCCAGGTAAGAGTGACTGGTTCGATTATGTGGATTTGTACGAACACTCTAGCCTTAGACAGAAAACTCAGGGTACAGGCATTCCCACTCTTCCAGTTCGCACGTGTTCACACTATTAAAACCCGAAAACCCTGACGAGATTTTTGAAAATCCAAAGGGGTTCAAAACCTTATAACAGAGGGTTCAAAACCTAGTAATCAATCATCCTAGAACAGATGATTATTTTTCAAAGCGGATTCGGAATCGAAATTCTCGTTGTGGTTATCACCTAAGTATAGGTGATGTGCATGTTTTAAAATCTAAACACAAGCTAACTTGTGTTAGGGTCCTAGAAAGTTATAGTCTAGGTCAAAGCATTACTAATAACCTAATTCCCTATAACCATTGGCTCTGATACCAACTCTTCTGTCACACCCCGGCCGCGTGTAACGTGCAACCGCGGCGGAAACGCCGGGGAGTGTTGTGGACATAATTAATTGTTTCATAACCATGGAAATTAAAGTTACATTTTATTTATCAACAAATGTGTTACATTGTCTTCAAACATGAAACAAGAGTTTATAACATAATTAACTAAGTCTATCTTCATTTTTAGTCTCTAAGGCACAGGTCCGCCCTAGTGTCATGATCATCATCCTATGGAACAGCTCCTGAAAACACATGTGAAAGTAGGTACGTCAGCATAAAAATGCTTGTGAGATACATAGGTTTTGTGAAAATGGGATTCATGACTTAAGTTTTAAGAAAACGTTTAATAACAGTCAGTCATGAACCTTGTTATTTGTCTTGCTTTGTAAACCATTTGAAAAACGATAATATCATATGATATGTATAGATAAGTGTAAGGTTAAACGAGTAACCAAGTAAAATGAGTTGAATAAGATAAGTTGTTTGTAAAAATAATGTCTTGTGAAGAGTATGTTATTTGTGTAAAATGTAATGTGTCTAAACTGAAATGACTTAGATAACGCTACGATATGTAATATTATACAAGCATTTATATATAGGAAGTACCAGCGGCGTATCCACCATGTTTGTATCATATTACATACGCCACGTTACTCCAACCATTTACCCAAACCAACCACCATGTAAATTGTTCATGTATAAATCAATTGTCAAGTGTTATTGTGTAAACCATATCGAAATGTCTATGTTCAATGTAAACCACCAAGTATGTATATCAATGTCAAAATGTTTATGTTTAATGTAGATCATGTAATGTGTACCCAAAATATATCTTGTATGGTAAGTGAGATGTATCAACTAAACCATATGTAAAATGCACAAAACAAGGTGTTGAAGTAAAATATGGTTTAAATCAACGTTATGTTTTGTGGAACAATGCATGCTTTACTGATATTAACATTTATGTGGTATTGTGAAAATGCATACATTCAAGCCTTGAGACTGTGGCGATAAACCCTCAAACAAATTAAAGGTTTATCTAAGTTATGTATATCGAATTCGGTCATTCCTTCCAATCCAAACAAACCCAGGATTTCAGGAATGGGAGTTGTCAATTCCTATGGTACCACTACCTACTAACGAACGGCGTAGCTAATGTTAATGAATGTATTGTTCCATGTTTAAACAAACCAAATGTCATAACAAAATGAAGGCATGTGATGTAAGCAATTGTACTAAGTATGCACACAATGTTCGTAAAGTTTGGTCCGAATTTTACTACATGATTGTAATAATGTTGATATGATTCCTCTGTGATCATACCTTCAAACGATCTCGTTTACTAGTTGAATTGTAAGTTGAGCATTATGTCGTAAAACTTGAATTTTCGACTAATTTGCATAAATGCTTTCTATAACTTAAAACTCAGTATTTAATCATTCATATAAGTTTTATAACTTGTATAAACTAATTATAACATGCTGAACTTGTCCAATTCAGTTTAGGGTCTTATTCTATGTCAAAACTCAAGAAGTTTGACTTTTGCTTTGACTTTTGATTCTGACCCGTTTGGTCAACGTTTAGGGCTGTTTTCAAGTTGTTTTTGGACCATGTTATTGTTAAGCATAACTCACTGAAGTTACGCTACATGGTCAGTTCGTTTGATAGGTTTATTGACAAGTCGCAATTATATTTTCATAAATGACCACAATGCCCTTATGTGGTCAAATAAGTTAATCAAATGATTTTGAATCAAAAACTAAGTTATAATCTGACTTTATATCAGTAGATACTTCAACTTAAAATGTATTTTGATACTAAGAGTTGTCGTAAGCCCATCCGACCTTCCGAACCCGTTTTTATGCGCGTAACTAGTTATGCGAACCTAGTTCGCATAAACTAGGCGTAGTGGGTCAAAATTATTTTAAATCATTTCAAATTAGAATGTTGTTTTAAATTACCTTTATCTAATGAGCCCTTACACTCGGATAGGTATAAACCACGTTCAAATCGGTTTACGCTTAATCTAGCGATTAATCCTATTCTTACGTAACGGGTCGTCTCAAAGGAACTAACCTATGACCCGTATACATTCTATCAGATAGCTAAATCTGTTCATTCCGGACTATAGAACCCCCCAGATAATCGGACTTGAGTTTAGTTCTTGTTTGTACGGCTTTTACTATATTGAAAACTGGTAACGGTTGGAAGTTAGCTAAAAGGTAAATACTCTTAACTTATTTTGTTTTTAAACTTGGGGTTTGGCGAATACGCTACTTGGAGCGGGTATTACATAAATGGGTCGCCTATGATAACCCATAAATGTAAGAACTCGGTTTAATCTGTATTATTTGATAACTGAAATGATTGGGGGTTATTGGTACTGTGTCCGGGCGCCCCGACTCATATACTATTATAGCCATACGGAATAGCGTGCAAGGGTAGGCATACTGACTATAAGACATGTTTTATTCAACTTTGGCGAGTACCGTAATTATTATAACACTGAAAATGACTGGCTTTGATATCTGGTTCCCATCATATGACAAATATGTAAATCTGGTGACAAGAATAAATCCTAAGAAATATTAAATGATACCTACGGGTTTTCTCTATGTATCAAAATCATTTTCAAAAATCTATTTTCAAAATGAGTCAGTTAATTGTATTTACCAGCGAAAGCTGACGTATAAACTGTAGGTACCGAATCTTGACTGTTAGGCTAGGAATTTGGGTCGGCTATGATAAAAGCAATGGAATTTGCAACTCCTACCTTAAGGCCTGTGATGTCTAACACTCTTTTCGTCTCGATCCGCCTGTGGGCTTTATTTGAAAAATTCTTGTATATTGAATTCAATGAAATGAATGTTTATTTTTACTCTTAAATAAATACTTCCACTGCATTGTTATTAAATTACTTGTGATTGTAACTGGTATCCAACCGCCACGGCTAGACCCTTCCGGGCCCACCGGAAATCAGGGTGTGACAACAAGTTCTTAGTAGAATCTAGAAATTTCTTATACTACCTTTCCATCATCAGAGACGAACCTCCAGACTGCCGTTCCAAGAACTTACGAGAGTTGCTTCTGTGATTTATCTTATGAATCCCTAATTGTAATCATCGCCTGAAGTTAAATTTATATGTTTAAATTTACATGTATTTGTAAAATTGGAAAATTTACACATGCACAAGTTTCTCATTTACACTTGTGTAAATTTGTTGTATTTAACAAATACACACATGTGTAAAAATGTTTATAAGAGTGATTTGAGAGGAGAAATTAATTATTTGATGTTGTATTTTGTAGGAAATGGGTCACATTTTTATTAATAAAACTAATAAAAAAATAAAGATACTCTCTTTAAACATTTGGGAAATTGTAGCACATGAACCGTGTACAAATTCAAATGAAAATAAATATGAACTACAACATATTTAATAAAACGATCGATTCAAACCAATATCTTCAAAAGATAAAGTCTTCAACTTGATCTTTAACCGCGTCTATTTGTATGGTTCATTGTGTTTTCAGTCCATTGTGTAGGATTCAACGAGGTCTTGAACCACGTCTTCTTGTACAATAATTTCCTACAAAAGGAACAAACAAATGTTGACGATTATGGCTGACGCACGTGTTCAACACGCTTCCCTTAAAACAGATTTCGCGCCTCTACTAAAGATGACGCGTCTGTCTCCCAGGGTACAACAGCCGAAGCAGTCTGTACTGCCGCAAATGGCCACGCGCCCGAGGTTACACCGAATAGAATTATAGTGTTTGAACTTGTGGAAAAATAATGATACGAAGGTGATGGAATCGAGTAGAGAAAACTCATCTCTTTATAATTCCCAACATATGGATGTTCAAGTATTCACCACTTCTCCAAGAATTCTTCATACATATTATCTTTCTCTTGTAGTTTTCTCATCATTCCAATGAGTCACAAAGCCTACCATTTTTTACAAGAGTTGTGGGTAGTGAAGAGTTTCTCTTAATTGGTGATTTTATTAGAGACATAAAACTCTAATAAAAGTTTCACTTAATTAGTGATTTAATTAGAGACATAAAACTCTAATAAAAGCTAATCAAGTGACATAAAACTCTACTCAAGAGTTTCACATATGGAGTTTAATTAGTAATTATAATTTCACTCAATTATAAATTAAATAAATATCCATTCACTAATTTTCCCAACAATCCCCCACATGAATGGAGATTATTCAAAACACTTAAAATTTCCAATGTAACCTCGACAATTGAGTTTTGCATACGATAGGTAGGTGTTACCCTTTGAACCTTCGCTCATGAAATGCACTTAGCCCACTAGCTCTGAGTAGATCTCGATGTCTTTGAACTCGTCTGCCGTTTGTGTAGACGACAATACACTTCACACAAGACTCTCCTTAGCCGGGCCATCTCCTCATAGTCGTGTCCAATAATGGTCGTGGAACACTTTCCTGGTTCTGCGAGAGCTCTAGGAATTGTGCCCTCAATTCCATTCGAAGCGACCCCACTTCTCTCTAACATAGGTGATTCTCCTTAGATCATTAAAAGCAATGTGGTTATCGTGATTTATCCAAATCATTTACCACACATAATGCTTAGCCTCACTCTTTGTCACTGAATATCATAGGAATAGACTAGGACGTATTTAAACACCCTTTTATACTTTGGGGTATGTATAACCATATATACTAGCTTATGCATATCATTTATGCCCCCACAGTGACCACCTTTAGGCATATGAGTTAGTTGTCCTATTGAACTTAGATCTTGGGATCTCCAGTCAACTAAGTTATGTGTCCTTCACATACCTTTTTTCCATGGGCTTCAGTCTCATTCCATAACTTGATCTCTAATAAACCCTCAGGTTGTTGGATCCATAACAATAATAAATAACTTTGCGTATTTGAGATCAGTTGTTATGATGTGTTCATAACTCGTAAGTTAATTTTGCCTATTGTCAACTTCTAATACTATAACCTCAGTGGCCATCTGAATCTGGTTATAATATATGTCTTTGTAAGATACGCTTATCATTTAAGGAAAACACATCTCCATTATGCACTACGACCTTTGTGTCCTCCACATAGTCGTTTGTTTGCAATGTTAGATTTGATTACAAAATCCTTATTGCCAAACTTTTATGATACAAATGCAAGATACCCCCACATTTAAGTGTTATAGGATCTCATCCAGATGGGGTAATGAAAACCATTTTGTCACACCCCAACCGATGGCGGAATCATCTGGGCATGGCACTGAGCGAAACAGATTGTCCAGAAGTTTCCATAATAACTATTATTACTATTCAATTTATTTAATACATCCCATACCGTACCTTAAATAGTAAACAAATGATTACAGATAACATCAGGCCAAATATACTATTCCGATAACTCAGATTTAAAATATAAATATTCTTCAAATGCTTCTAGAGACTCGATCTGCAAGATCTATAGACAACTATGCTCTAGACGCTTATTCTAAGCTCGCCTTCCTAGCAGATAAGCATCCTAATTTCCTGTCACATACGTTAAAATAAAGTCAATACATAAAATGTAAAGGTGAGCATACAAGTTTGATAATAGCATAATAGAGTTCGAAATAGTTTACCCATAACCAGCACGTACACAGAGGAAAACGAAGGATGTTAATTATCGACATGGATCTATCGATACCAATGACTGCGGGTTGACTGCCCGAGGCAGTTCGCAATACATGATTACCACCGTAATCCATGCAAGTAATTGTCCTTAACAACCCCCGTGTGAACGGGTGCTAAGTCCAAACTATAGTACTATCGTCGTTAAGGCAGGTAGACAGCATTCCATGTGTAAACATAACAACAAGCATTCATTTAGTCAAGTAATACATGCGGTACGGTTATCATTCAAATAATTGAGTAGCGTGTGTTTGATAATGGTTTAGAATAAGTAACGTATGTAACACCCAAAAGTGCTAAAAGCAAAAAGGGATCGAGTATACTCACAGTGATTGATGGATTGAAGGGAGCACTTGAGAGTAGGGTTAGCCTGAATAGTTTGATAGTGTAACGATGAGTAACGCGTAAAACGAATACAAGTGATGATGGGTCGAACAGCCTGGTCGATCGAATGGTAGGTTCGATCGGACGGGTTGTTCGTTCGGTCTGACAGTCCGTTCGGACAGCCTGTTCGGTCGGCCGGTAGGCTCGATCGGTTGGGCTGTTCGAGTGGATTGTTTCTTCCTTTGTGCAGGATGTGTTTGTGTATGATGGCTTCTCCTTTTGAAGTTTTCGTTGTAGTATTTGAGAACATTGAAGTGTCCTTATCTTTCAGGTCGATCGATCGGTCGGGCCGTTCGATCGGCTGGCTTAACCGATCGGTTAGGTCTGGTCGATCGGCTGACATGTCCGATCGGTTGGGCTGTTCGTTCGAACAGCCTGTCTGATCGGTCAGCATCCTGACCTGGTCGGCCTGTTCGTCTAACACTTGGCTGTTCTGATTGCTTGACATTATATCGAGGTATTTTGACGACGAGCTGAACCATGGAACCTTCGCTCTTACTTGTTTCCCTTGCTCGGACAGGAATCACCTGAGTCCGGCCGGTGAACTGTTCGGAACGGAAGTTTGTCGTTTAACCCTAAGTCGGGGAACCTCGTCGATAGAATCCTGAATCTCGAACCGCACACTACTAGAGTGATTGGTGAGTGGGTTCAAGCTCCGTTTCTACCCGTTTGAAGGCATTGAGTGTAAAAGATTTGAAAGAAAGTTGGAAAATCCATATTTCACTCTTTTCCACCGAGAATATGTTTAGATCTGCGGTAGATCTTTGTTTGTTTATGTGGAAATCGGTTAGATCCAAGCTATTTTTGGTGCATTGAGGCCAAAACATGAAGTTCTTCAAGAACACCATGATGACATCATCCTAGAATGCTTGAATCTTGATGATTTCATGGTTAAAAGTTAAGATTTGAAAGATAGAAAGGTGTAGGAGTGTGTATAGATCAAGAAAGTACAAGATTTAGGATGAAATCTTACCGGGATTGAGAGAAATCTGAGAAATAGTGAAGAACACGAGCTGGTCGGTCAGAGAGTTTTCAAAAGTGGAAAGAATGACAATGAAAGGGCTATTTATAGGCTTCCCAAAGAGGAAAGGGCTGGCCGATCAGCCAGGCATCCCGATTGGACAACCTGCTCGATCGGACAGTCCGTCCGATCGGCTGGGCTGTTCGATCGGCTAGGAGCCTGATCGATCCACAGCCCGTTTCGAGCGTTCGGGGCGACGATTTCTGGTATTTCGATTTCGATTGAGGAGGATACGGATACGATAGAGTTTCCTACTTAAATTACTTTTAATCCCAACCACTATATCTAACATACAATCATCTATATCGCACACTATCTTTACGCCACCATTTATCATATTTTGATTTCGATTGAGTTCGATTGAGTTTCGAGTTTCGATTCAAGTTTCGATTGATTACCCCACATAACATAAAGTAAACATGCACAAGTAACACGTAAGGCACACACACACGTATAAATACAACCAAAGTTCACGAAATTCGAGTTTCGAGTTCGATGATGATTAGATTAGCTTGATTATCGATTAGTTGACTTTATCGCATTGTTACTTCCTATTATTCACAGTCGCAAATCGTTTCGTGTCGATGAACATTCGATTACTTTGATTAATAACACTTACTCCACATAATACAACTAACAGAAACATAAATCATAGAATAGACTAACTATAGTCAAAGAAGTCAATCTTGATTTTGACTTTAACTTTGACATTCGGTAACACGGGGTGTTACAGCCTCCCTTTGTTTAGGGAATTTCTACCCGAAATTAGGCTGAAAGCTGCACAGCACCGTGAATCACCTTTTGCTACTTTCTCTCTCTAGGCCTTCATTTGAACAACTGCGGGTACTTTGCCTTCATGTCGCTTTCGAGTTCCCAAGTGAACTCTGCGCCTCGTTTGCCTTCCCATCGGACTTTCACAATAGGAATGCGTGAGCGCCTGAGTTGCTTAGTTTGGCGATCCATGATTTCGACAGGCTTCTCCACGAAGTGTAGCGTTTCGTTTATTTGAAGGTCGTCGAGAGGCACAATTAGATCATGCTCAGCTATGCATTTTCGGAGGTTTGACACGTGGAAAGTCAGGTGGACATTATTGAGTTCCTCCGGTAGTTCGAGTCTGTAGGCGACTTTTCCGATCCTTTCCAGAATCTTAAAAGGTCCAACATATCGAGGCGCTAGTTTCCCTTTCTTGCCGAATCTGACCACACCCTTCCAAGGTGATACCTTTAGGAGTACGTAGTCGCCAACGTCAAATTCCAGGGGCTTGCGTCTTCTATCGGCGTAACTTTTCTGTCTATCCTGGCTTTCGACAAGTTGTCTCGAATCTGGAGGACTTTGTCAGTCGTTTCTTGTAATAGCTCAGGACCGGTTAATTGCGAGTGACCCATCTCGTGCCATACAATAGGCGATCGACATCTTCTTCCATATAAAGCCTCGAATGGTGCCATCTGGATGCTGGCATGATAGCTGTTGTTGTACGAGAATTCGACTAACGGCAGGTATTTCTTCCAACTACAACCGAAGTCGATGACACACGCACGGAGCATATCCTCAAGAGTACGGATCATTCTCTCAGTCTGTTCGTCGGTTTCAGGATGGAATGCGGTACTTAAGTTAAGCGTCGTACCAAGTGCCGCTTGAAACGTTTCCCACAATCGCGAGGTAAACCGAGCATCATGGTCAGAGATGATGTCGCGAGGCGTACCATGATTACAAATGATCTCGTCGGTGTAGATTCGGGCTAGTCGTTCTACCTTGTAGTCTTCCCGTATTGGCAAAAAGTGGGCGGATTTGGTCAGACGATCAACTATAACCCAAATGCTGTCGTGACCTGATGGCGTGGGCGGAAGTTTGGTTATGAAATCCATAGCTATACTCTCTCACTTCCATATCGGAATTGGCGGTTGTTCGAGTAATCCAGAGGGCCTTTGGTGTTCAGCCTTAACTCTCGCACAAGTCAGGCAACTTCCAACATAGAGAGCGATATCCCGTTTCATGCCCGGCCACCAGTACTTGTAGCGAAGGTCCTGGTACATTTTATCGGCCCCGGGATGAATAGAATATCGGGATTTGTGGGCTTCATCCATTAGAATCTTTCTCAAATCGGTCCGCTTAGGGATCCAAATTCGGTCTAGATAATAGAAGATCCCATTCGATTTGCTTACAAGCTGAGCTCCATCGTGATAGATTCTCTCTTTCTTAACGGTGCGTTCATTAAAGCAAGCATGTTGGGCTTCGCGGATGAGGGTTTCGAGATCGTGTTGGGCTTGGGTATTATGGATGCTGAGTAAATAACTCCGTCTGCTGAGCGCGTCGGCAACGACATTTGCCTTGCCTGGGTGATAACGAATCTCGCAGTCGTAATCGTTGAGGAGTTCTACCCATCGGCGTTAACGCATATTAAGTTCTTTCTGATCAAAGATGTGTTGTAAACTCCTATGATCGCTAAATATCGTACACTTGGTACCGTACAGGTAGTGTCGCCAAATCTTTAATGCAAAAACAACCGCGCCTAGCTCGAGATCATGGGTTTTATAGTTCTTCTCGTGGATTTTGAGCTGTCGAGAAGCGTAAGCTATAACCTTGTCTCGTTGCATGAGAACACAACCAAGGACAAGGTTGGAAGCATCACAATAGACAATGAAATCGTGGTTCCCATCGGGCAGTGTGAGAACAGGAGCATTGCACAACTTATGCTTGATGGTTTGGAAAGCAGACTCTTGTTCAGTTCCCTAAACAAAAGACCTGTCTTTATGCGTAAGGGCGTTAAGCGGCACAACGATCTCAGAGAATCCCTCGATAAATCATCGATAGTATCCCGCTAGTCCGAGAAAAGAACGGACTTCAGACGGATTCTTTGGTGTAATCCAACTCTTAACTGCTTCAATCTTCGCAGGGTCGACATGGATACCTTGACTATTCACGATGTGACCCAGAAACTGAACCTCCTCCAACCAGAATTCACACTTGGAGAACTTGGCATAGAGTTGGTTCCCCTGGAGTAACTCGAGAACCAAACGTAGATGTTGTGCGTGTTCGGCTTTCAATTTGGAATAAATCAAGACGTCGTCGATGAATACGATGACGAAACGGTCAAGATAAGGCTTACACACGCGATTCATCAGATCCATAAAACTGCGGGTGCGTTGGTTAAACCAAAAGGCATAACAACGAACTCACAGTGGCTGTAATGAGTACGAAAGGCGGTTTTGGGTATATCTTCCTCTTGTATGCGTAACTGATGATAGCCTGAACGTAGATCGATCTTTGAGAAACACGTAGCACCTTGTAGCTGATCAAACAAATCGTCGATGCGAGGTAGAGGGTATCGGTTCTTGATGGTCAACTTATTCAACTCCCGATAGTCGATACACATCCTGAACGACCCATCCTTCTTTTTGACGAAAAGGACTGGTGCGCCCCAAGGAGAGGTGCTCGGGCGAATAAAGCCTTTTTCAAGTAACTCCTGGAGTTGGTTCGAGAGTTCCCGCATTTCGGATGGTGCGAGTCGATTAGGGGCTTTGGCTACGGGGTTAGCTCCAGGAATGAGGTCGATGCGGAAGTCGATATCACGACTTGGCGGTAGTCCAGGAAGATCATCAGGGAACACCTGAGGAAATTCATGGACCACTGGGACGTCTTTAACTTCGGTCTTCCTTTTCTTTCCCTTCTCCGCAACTACAATGTTGGCCAAGAAAGCTTTGTATTCCTTGAGGAGATACTTGCTAGCCTGGACACATGACATGAGCTTGAGACCTTTCAAAGTAGTTTCACCGTACACACATAATGAATCACCATTCGCGAGTGAGAATTGAATCATGTTGTCGAAGCATACAACTTCAGCATGGTTTTCACGTAGAAAGTCCATGCCTACTATGATATCAAAACTTCCGAGTTGCATCGGAATAAGGTCGATTGGGAAGACGTGACTGTTGAGCTCGCGGGTACAATCACGAAGAACAGAATTAACGGCGACAGTTCTTCCAGTAGCAATTTCAACTTCGAATGACGAGGGGAGATAAGAGCGCTTACGACTAAGGAGCTTCTCGAATTCAAATAACACAAAGTTGTTATCGGCTCCAGTATGAAAGAAACATGATGCATAAATACCATTCACAAGGAACGTACCATTAACCACGTTGTTGTCAGCCTGGGCTTAACGAGCATTGATGTTGAAGGTTCTGGCGCGGGCTGCTTGTTGCTGCTGCTGCTGCTGAGGCTGATGCTGCTGCTGGGGCTCTTGTTTAACAACCCTGTTTGGGCACATGTTTGCAAAGTGGTTAGGGTCACCACATGCAAAGCAGACTCGAGCGTTGATCGCGGGTGCTTGAGCTGCGTGTTGGCCTTGCGGGGCTGGAAGTAGAGCTTGATGAGCAGTGGCTTGAACTGGGGCTTGACGAGGACCATAGCGATAATTCGCAGTAAAATGGCCGTAAAGGTTGCAATGAGCGCAGAATCGACAGGCAAGACCCACCGGATGATGATATAAGCATGTCGGGCAGAGCGGGTGGGGACCTGTGTTAGCACGCTTTGCGGGCGGCGCTTGAGTAACTGGTGCTGGTCGAGGATGAGACTGCTGCTGAGCCGGTACGGCTTGCAGACGAGCAGCAGTAGTAGTGACAACATAATTCTTGTTGCTGGAGCTGCTGTTGTTGTACTTCTTCTTGCGGCGTGAGGACTTGGATGGTTGAGCAGTGGTGGTGTTGACGGTCGATGCAGTGGTAGCTTGATGCAGAGACTTGGAGGGGTTATCCCAGAAATCAGCTTTTACTCGCTTGTCATTGATCTCGGCGGTAAGCAAGTAGGTTTCCTCAATCGATGAGGTCTTTGCAGCGTGAACGAAATCGGCAACACAATCGGGTAGGGCTCGAATGTACTTCTTGATCGATATCTCGGGCGTCTTGACTTGATCGGGACAGATAATGCTGAGCTGTTTAAAGCGAGCAGTCAAGGCAGCGTTGTCTCCATCCTTCTGCTTGATGTTCCAAAACTCGTCCTCCAGTTTTTGGCGTTCATGGGGAGGGCAGAATTCGTCCATCATGATGGCTTTCAGCTCTTCCCAAGTCAGCTCATAAGCTGCATCATTCCCGCGTTTGTTTCATTCGGCTGTCCACCAGTCTAGAGCTCGGGACTGGAAGACGCCGATTGCATTTAGGGTACGGAGATTTGCAGGACAGCCGCTTTGGCGCAGGGTGGCTTCGATAGAATCGAACCATTGAAACATAGCCGTTGGACCATCTTCTCCGGTGAATTCTTTTGGTCCGCATGCCTTGAACTGTTTGAAGCTAAAGATAGTCTTGGCAGCATCTTTTGGAGCTTCAGTTCTCGACTCCTCAGATGATTTGCTGACGTTTTCATAGACATCGCTCACAGCTTTTGCTACTTGCTTGGCGATGATAGCAGCAAGACGTCGGTCTCTCTTCTCTTGGCGGGTAAGTGGGGTTCGGTGTCCGGATGACGACATGGTCTGCAACAGACATCGTCGTAGGTTCAGACACATCAAAATCGAATCTCACCTCACACGTCTACTACTTACTAAAGCTCAGGAACACGTCGAAACATGTATCGCATAAACACATAAGCACATAATCACAGTTTCACGAAGTCACAGAAGCACATAAGCACGTAGGCACGTAAAGCACAGAGACACACAAACACAGAGGCACATTCCTATTTAGTCACAGATGCAGTCAGAATACAGAAACCTATCATTCAAAGCTCGCGTGTCGTTTGTATATAGTGATCGCGTATAGCATATCGAGTAGTATCGTATAGTAATATAGCATGTCGAGTAGTTTAGTATAATCGCATATCATAGCATAGTATCGTCTAAAATTGCAGCAACTTGTTAGCGTCTTGAGATAGAATAGCAATGCGAGTCGTGTGTGTCGATCGAAGTGATAGTAAAATTAAGGAATCCACAAAAATTTAGATACATAAACAGGTAATATTCACATAAAACACATAAAATCGACGAATTATCAGAGTTAGCAGTTGCGGGCTCCGAATCGAAACACATGAAAATCGAGAAACGGATTGTCTGCGGCTACTAGACATTGACTACCCAAAGCGATTCGACTATTCTCAATATACTTGTCGTCACATTTCGACTTTCGGGATTGTGTTTCCGCCTCGATTCTTGGGCATTCAACACGTATTCCCTAGGTCATACTCATGAGTTCAGGTCGTTGGAGTCCGTCGAGGCTTTGGTGAGATGAGTAAAAGTTGGAATAAGTTGCCAAGGTTTGGGTTTCACCCCTAGCTTAGCAATTTCTTCCTTGTTTTAGTAAATTTGAGGAGATTATTCATCAAAATATGGATTTCGCTCCTGATTTGGTATAATTCTCCTCGTTTGTTATTGAAAAAGTAATGAAGAAAACTCTTTGATAAGTGGTAAAACAATACCGAACAAGGAACTTAGTCGAGAGTTTGCGGTTTTCACACCTAATCTTGACTAAACTGCTTGGCTCTATTTGAAAATTCGAGTGCAGTGATAGCGAAGAATAGCAGGATCTAGCGCATACGCTTGGTCTGTTGGTTCCTAACTATAGTCTAGGTCTCTAAGACAGCGACCCGGACTAGGTCGTGTCTAGCCTAATTCCCTATAGTTATGGCTCTGATACCAATCTGTCACATCCCAACCAATGGCGGAATCATCGGGGCATGGCACTGAGCGAACCAGATTGTCCAGAAGTTTCCATAACAACTATTATTACTATTCAATTTATATAATACGTCCCATACCGTACCTTAAATAGTAAACAAATGATTACAGATAACATCAAGTCAAATATTCTGTCCCGACAACTCAGATTTAAAATATAAATATTGTTCAAATGCTTCTAGAGACTCGATCTGCAAGATCTATAGACAACTATGCTCTAGACGCTTATTCTAAGCTCGCCTTCCTAGCAGATAAGCATCCTAATTTCCTGTCACATACGTTAAAATAAAGTCAATACATAAAATGTAAAGGTGAGCATACAAGTTTGATAATAGCATAATAGAGTTCGAAATAGTTTACGCATAACCAGCACGTACACAGAGGAAAACGAAGCATGTTAATTATCGACATGGATCTATCGATACCAATGACTGCGGGTTGACTGCCCGAGGTAGTTCGCAATACATGATTACCACCGTAATCCATGCAAGTAATTGTCCTCAACAACCCCCGTGTGAACGGGTGCTAAGTCCAAACTATAGTACTATCGTCGTTAAGGCAGGTAGACATCATTCCACGTGTAAACATAACAACAAGCATTCATTTAGTCACGTAATACATGCGGTGCGGTTAGCGTTCAAATAATTGAGTAGTGTGTGTTCGATAATGGTTTAGAATAAGTAACGTATGTAACACCCAAAAGTGCTAAAAGCAAAAAGGGATCGAGCATACTCACAGTGATTGGTGGATTGAAGGGAGCACTTGAGAGTAGGGTTAGCCTGAATAGTTTGATAGTGTAACGATGAGTAACGCGTAAAACGAATACAAGTGATGATGGGTTGAACAGCCTGGTCGATCGAACAGGTTGTTCGTTCGGTTTGATAGTCCGTTCGGACAGCCTGTTCGGTCGGCCGGTAGGCTCGATCGGTTGGGCTGTTCGAGTGGATTGTTTCTTCCTTTGTGCAGGATGTGTTTGTGTATGATGGCTTCTCCTTTTGAAGTTTTTGTTGTAGTATTTGAGAACATTGAAGTGTCTTTATCTTTCAGGTCGATCGATCGGTAGGGCCGTTCGATCGGCTGGCTTAACCGATCGGTTAGGTACCTCAGTGATAAGTCCTCAGTAGAATGTCACCTGATCGGACGGCATGTTCGATCAGGTGGCACTCCAATACGTCGAACGAGTTGAAAATCGATCAAGTGTTGAAGCATAGTATCTCATGATCCGAAGAGTAATTCAAATCAAACCGTAGTTCGATCGAACAGTACTTCGTTCAACACTAGGCTTCATGAAATTGTTAAAGTGAGGGACCATGTGCTAGCCGATCGGCTGGCCTGGTCGATCGGTTGGGCTGTTCGTTCGAACAGCCTGTCCGATCGGTCAGCATCCTGACCTGGTCGGCCTGTTCGTCTAACACTTGGCTGTTCTGATTGCTTGACGTTATATCGCGGTATTTTGACGACGAGCTGAACCATGGAACCTTCGCTCTTACTTGTTTCCCCTGCTCGGACAGGAATCACCCGAGTCCGGCCGGTGAACTGTTCGGAACGGCAGTTTGTCGTTTAACCCGAAGTCGGTGAACCTCGTGGATAGAATCCCGAATCTCAAACCGCACACTACTAGAGTGATTAGTGAGTGGGTTCAAGCTCCGTTTCTACCGGTTTGGAGGCATTGAGTGTAAAAGAGTTGAAAGAAAGTTGGAAAATCCATCTTTCACTCTTTTCCACCGAGAATATGTTTAGATCTGCGGTAGATCTTTGTTTGTTTATGTGGAAATCGGTTAGATCCAAGCTGTTTTTGGTGGATTGAGGCCAAAATATGAAGTTCTTCAAGAACACCATGATGACATCATCCTAGAATGCTTGAATCTTGATGATTTCATGGTTAAAAGTTAAGATTTGAAAGATAGAAAGGTGTAGGAGTGTGTATAGATCAAGAAAGTACAAGATTTAGGATGAAATCTTACCGGGATTGAGAGAAATCTGAGAAATAGTGAAGAACACGAGCTGGTCAGTTAGAGAGTTTTCAAAAGTGGAAAGAATGACAATGACAGGGCTATTTATAGGCTTCCCAAAGTGGAAAGGGCTGGCCGATCAGCCAGGCATCCCGATTGGACAGCCTGCTCGATCGGACAGTCCGTCCGATCGGCTGGGCTGTTCGATCGGCTAGGAGCCTGATCGATCCACAGCCTGTTTCGAGCGTTCAGTGCGACGATTTCTGATATTTCGATTTCGATTGAGGATGATACGGATACGATAGAGTTTCCTATTTAAATTACTTTTAATCCCAACCACTATATCTAACATACAATCATCTATATCGCGCACTATCTTTACACCACCATTTATCATATTTTGATTTCGATTGAGTTTCGAGTTTCGATTGATTACCCCACATAACATAAAGTAAACATGCATAAGTAACACGTAAGGCACACACACATGTATAAAAACAACCAAAGTTCGCGAAATTCGAGTTTCGAGTTCGATGATGATTAGATTAGCTTGATTATCGATTAGTTGACTTTATCGCATTGTTACTTCCTATTATTCACAGTCGCAAATCGTTTCGTGTCAATGAACATTCGATTACTTTGATTAATAACACTTACTCCACATAATACAATTAACAGAAACATAAATCATAGAATAGACTAACTATAGTCAAAGAAGTCAATCTTGACTTTGACTTTGACTTTGACATTCGGTAACACGGGGTGTTACAATTTCTACATACCCTTATAAGGTTGTTTCTAAATGGATCCTCCCCCACATTTCTTGCCATTTGATCAATATTTCCGTAACTTCACTTATGACGACATTTATACACATATGATTGAACAAGATCAACCTCATTGTATCAGTGAATTCAACTCATATTGCAATAGCTTACATGAGCTTCCGAGCTAATCAAAGCAACACATGCCATTGTCATAAGTTTGTCACCAACTTAGAATAATTCCAATTTAACACCTAGAATAAGCCTAGACAATAAGTTCTCCTCGTTAGCTTTTCGAACAAACTCTTCAAAAGTTACATGTCTTTTCCTTATAATGAATGAAAATTCTCCCTCAACTTTGTCCATACACAAATTCTTTTTGTGTTCATACACATTTGAATGTTTAGAGTTAATAAGTCTCCGTCAAGACCCATAATTAACAAAGTACTAGTCTAGCATGCTATAGACTACAATACTTTAGCATGTGAACAGAAGATGCATCATTCTGATTCTTCACAGCCCTAAGGATATCATAATATCACTTTGCAACATTCATCCCTTGTTAAGACAAAATAATGAGACTTATTCATAATCCTAAAACATCAATATTTTGGAAGGTCTCACAAATTACTGTATATAGCACATAGCTAAATTTCATCATTCATTTAAGGAACATAACTTATTTACCTTTGATCTCTAACAATCTACCATTGACTCATAAGTACTTAAACATAAGTCTTAATCCAAGTCACTTGGTGAACACATTCATCACCAACAAGATGAATGTTTCTCGTCTACAATCACTATTATGTGTGACATAGAGTCAACTAGATCGACACTCAACAACATGGCATTCATAATTTTGCCATAAGTGATTTGCGCACATCTATTGTTATTCATTAGGAGATATGTATATTTAGGATGCTCTCCCAAATGAAGGTAAAATCTCCATATAGATCTAACAATAATCAAGTGGTAGGCACATCTACTTATAAATCTCGCAAGATTTATTAAAGGTATACAATAACATATAGTACTTTTACTTTCATATGTTAGAATTCACACTTGTGGATTTTCCAATGACTTCTAATGAAGTATGTCGACATGAATGTCGTTAGTGTATTTCATCTCAATACACTCACTACGTTCTTTCATTACTCACTCATGATGTGGTTATACATTTGATGTTTCGTCTTTGACTTTTAGTCAATGTTACAACTCTCAAGTCGTTTATGTCCAAGTATTTTCATGTACTATCCGTTTAAAACCATATTCTTTAAAACAATGTATAACCGACGTTATAATTATTTTCCACAAAAATAATTTATACGTCACAACCATTAGTGATTTATTTCTTTGTAAAAAATTGCATGTGTTATCCAAAGATATTGAACACAAAACAGTAAAATACATTGGAAACTAAATCATAAGTGTCAATCACTTTTGAAATTTAAACGGAAGCATAGACAATATGTAGACATCAAATAGCAAAGTGCTTTTATCTTCAACACTTTATAATCTGACCGAAATCTTCTCAACAATATCGTCCCATGGCATGTCTTGAGGTACTCCCTCAATAAGACTCCATGCACTTGTAAGTACAAGTTCCCCATTTCATCTTGAAACTTTAAACTTGGACAATTATGCTCAAAACAACACCAAGTTGTTACAAATACTACATTTAAGTAGTAAACTTGAACAATTAAATTTGTTCACAACAACACCAAGTTGTTTTTCACCAAATAACATTTTCTAACACGCATGTTAGAAAAAAAATGTTATAACAAGCACATTATAGAATCGAACGTTTGCATAAAACATTTTCGAAAGATATAGTTTATAAAATAAACCATTTCTCATCATTTTTAATGCACACATAGGCAATTAAATGTTTACATAAAACATTCATGTTCATTATGAACAATCTCTAACCTCGTATTCGTGATACACATTTTCTAACACACATGTTAGAAAATTGAAGTCATTTTATATAAAACATGACCATTTAGATTTAGAAATCACAAATTAAAGTTGGTGATAAAATCACACACAACTACACCATCACTTTATGGTGATTTAATTCTTGTATTCTTACTCTTGTATTTTTTTTTTCAATCTCATCAAGTTAGGCACATGGCCTACTTTTAATACAAGAGACATGGGGTGGAGATAACTCTCACTTAATTAAAGATTTTATTAGAGACATAAACTCTAATAAAAACTAATAAATTGACATGAAACTCTCCTTAAGAGTTTATCTTCCATATAAAGAGTCTAGTAAATGATTTTAATTTCATTAAATTCATATAAATACCACACCATCACTTTGTGGTGATTTAATTCCTTGAAGCCAATCAAACATCAACTTCAATGTATGACATTTTATTTATAAATTATACAAAGCATTAAAAACAATACTACAACAAATTACTTATATAAAATGTTTACATAAAACATTTCAAAGCATTTGTATTTTAACCATTTTTAACAATCATGTTAAAATGAAAGAAATTCTAAAGCGCACGTTAGAAATATTAACATTTCCACAAAATGTTAATTCGACTTGCTAAAAACACATATGTGGTTCAAATAAATAAGTCATTTCTAATACACACGTTAGAAACTAAATAATTAAAAAATTGCTTCTAAACTAACGCTTTTCATGAACGTTTCTAACACACATGTTAGAAGACAAATGATTACAAAAATCATTATAAGACTTATTTGTTCATATCAATCCATGGGTGGATGAAGAGTCTACTTTAAATAGAGACTTAATTAGAGACATAAAACTCTAATCAAGTAACATAAAACTCTTATTTAAAGACATAAAAAACTCTGCTTAAGAGAATTTAACGTTTACAAAAAACGTGTGGTTTAAACCAATAATTCCGGTCTAACACACATGTTAGAGAATTTAACGTTTACAAAAAACGTATGGTTTAAACTAATAAACCCGATCTAACACAAAAGTTAGAAAAATTAATGATTCCCAAAATCATTTCAAAACCAAACGTTGGAACTAAAACTATTCATTTTGTACCACAATATAGGATTTAAGATTGTATCTCAATCTCAAAAAATCCAAACACAACAAGTTGTACTACATACATATTTCCCAAAATAAATATTTATAAGATCATAACCTCTAGAAATATTTTTTTTATTCTATTATAATTCCTTTCGTAAATCCAAAATCCTTATAAATATGGTTTTTAAGATTGTACCAACAATCTCATGAAATCTGTTTTAAGTTTGTAGGAAATGGGTCAACATTTTATTAATAAAACTAATAAAAAAATGAAGATACTCTTTTTAAACATTTGGGAAATTGTAGCACATAAACCGTGTACAAATTCAAACAAAAATAAATATGAACTACAACATATTTAATAAAACGATCGATTCAAACCAATATATTCAAAAGATAAAGTCTTCAACCTGATCTTTAACCGCGTCTATTTGTATGGTTCGTTGTGTTTTCAGCCCGTTGTGTAGGATTCAACGAGGTCTTGAACCACGTGTTCTTGTACAATAATTTCCTATAAAAGGAACAAACAAATGTTGACGATTATGGCTGAGGCACGTGTTCAACACGCTTCCCTTAAAACAGATTTCGCGCCTCTACTAAAGATGACGCGTCTGTCTCCCAGGGTACAACAGCCGAAGCAGTCTGTACTGCCGGAAATGGCCACGCGCCCGAGGTTACACCGAATAGAATTATAGTGTTTGAACTTGTGGAAAAATAATGATACGAAGGTGATGGAATCGAGTAGAGAAAACTCATCTCTTTATAATTCCCAACATATGGATGTTCAAGTATTCACCACTTCTCCAAGAATTCTTCATATATATTATCTTTCTCTTGTAGTTTTCTCATCATTCCAATGAGTCACAAATCCTACCTTTTTTTACAAGAGTTGTGGGTAGTGAAGAGTTTCTCTTAATTGGTGATTTTATTAAAGACATAAAACTCTAATAAAAGTTTCACTTAATTAGTGATTTAATTAGAGACATAAAACTCTAATAAAAGCTAATCAACTGACATAAAACTCTACTCAAGAGTTTCACATATAGAGTTTAATTAGTAATTATAATTTCACTCAATTATAAATTAAATAAATATCCATTCACTAATTTTCCCAACATATTTTAATTACATTGAGGTTTGTACTAAAAAATTCGGTTTTGATTGGTTTTCTCATTCGTTTCTCACAGTTCTCGCAATATTTAGCGTTCTCAAAATAACTCTCCCCAATATGAAAAATAGGAAAATGAAAGGGAGATTACGGGTAAAGGTCTTCAGAGAATTTATATTAGCTTGCCTATCCTCAATCCTTTTAATCTAGCTATAAACATTATCTCTCAATTTTCTTCGCATTTTAAAAACCTTTAACATCTTATTTCTTATATATATCTCAATCTATACTATATAATAAAAGAAATCAACTTTAGGACACATGTCATTCATTGGAGTCATCTATTTTTTAGTTTTTCTCATCTTTATCTCCTACTTAATTATAAATAATTAATATTAATTAAAAGATAATTATAAAATTAAATTTAAACAATTCGTTAAGGAGATAATATAATCTTTTGAAATATTTATTAGATTTCAAAATTATTTATCTTGACATTAACAAAAGACGTACACTAAATATAAATTAATATAATGTAAAGAGTTAAATGTAATTTAATCCATGTGGTTTGGGCCATTTTGTCAGTTTAGTCCAAAAGTTTTATAATACACAGGGTTTATAAAGATATAATAAGATATAACTTTTTATTGATTGGTATATAAAATTACATGTGCTCAACCCATACAATACATGAGGTTCTTAAAAATGTAACTTTTTTCATTATTAATATATAAAATAAAATTTACTCATCCCGTACAATACACAAAGTTCTTTAATATATAACTTTTTATTATTTAATATATAAAATTACAGTTATTCAACCCATGTAATAAATGAGATTTTTAAAGATATAATTTTTTATTATTTGCAGGGCCGGCTCTGGGCCCGGCAAACCCGTGCCGACACCCGAGGCCCAAAATTTCAAAGGGCCCGAAAAGTCTTTATAAGCTTGTATATATTTATTAAATTATATATTTAGTATATTTATCCGTTCATTATGCAGTGTAGCGGCAAAAACCATCTCAAAATATTGTAAGGTCTCAAGTACGAGTCTTTGCTCCATCACTAAGTTTTTATTTTTGTAATTCATTTACCCTTAACCATAATTTTGGGCCCAATTCTTTTCGTCGCCCGAGACCTAAATTTTTTCAAGAGTTTTCAGGGACGGCTATGATTATTTGGTATGTAAAATTACATTTATTCAACCCGTGTAATAAACGAGGTCTAAAAAATATTTTTTTTATTAATTAATATATAAAATTGCATTTATTCAACCCCTGTATTACACGAGGTTTTAACCTAGTTCAATTCTATTTGTTAATTCCATTTTCTTTTTTCACTCACAAAAGATGAGGACGAGGAATGAATAGTGAGAATGATAAGTGGGTCTCCAAATTCCATCCCTATTTTAGGGAAAGAGATGGAGTGGGAAAATAATAGAAACCCTAAATAATTTTCCTTTAACTTATAAAGATAAATTTAATACTTTTTTTGAACGGCAAATTTCTTTTATTCCCTACTGTCTGTGGGACTTGAACCCAATACCTCCCACTCTTAAGGTGTTTAAAGACTTTGTCTTTGCCAATCGATCACCACCCCATTGGTATAAAGATAAATTTAATACTAGTAAACCAATGTGGATGCTCTTAGATATGAGTTTTGATATTGATTATCTGAACATGATGATTAAACCTGTATTAGTTTTAATTAATTATTTTATATCAACCTACGAAAAAATGTGATTTTTATTTAATTTGTCAAAACTTGTAGCAATTTAAGAAATTGATTATGTGATAATTTTGATTTACAAAAAAATAAAATGTATGAACCACAAACGCATCCAGATTTTATTTATTTTTTATTATTTTTTTAGCAACCAAATATAACTTTGTAGCATATATTACAACTATATATTCTTTTTGAAAAAAGAAGAAAGAATTTAAAGTTCATATCCATTATCACATATGAGATACACTTCCGCCATTCAAGGTAAGTGCTAATAGTGGAGTAATGATTAGAACTTGATGATAACTCTACCAATTCAACAAAACGGTTTACAAGTCGAAAGGATGAACATCTCTACTACCTCAATAACAGAGGTATAATACTAGACCCAAAATAATAGTACGTTAAAGTTTGACTTCAATAACAGAGGTATAATTGAGCTGACACATTTAAATTTAGACAACTTGTATTTGAATTATTTCGAGTTTTATTTCTAAAACTAAAGCTTGGTTAGTTAGGGGTAGGGATGAGCAAAATGGACCCGGTACCGAACCGGTACCGGTATCGAATTTACCGAACCGGGTACCTTTTTGGTACCGATTCGGTACCGACTTTTGACATTTTCGGTACCGGTTCGGTACCGGTCCGGTACGGTACCGGTTCGGTACCGGTATTTACCCTCAAATACCGGTACCGTACCGTACCAAACCGGGTATATTCGGTACCGGTACCGGTACCCACTTTTGAGGATTTTCGGTACCGGTTCTTTCGGTACCGGACGGTACCGAGCTCATCCCTAGTTAGGGGTGTAATAAGTTTCAAGTTTGAGTCGAGCTCGTATCCTTTATTAGTTAACTAATTTTCATACACTCATAGACATGATTAGGGGCAGACCTACCCATAGTTGTGGGTGGGTGCCCGCATCCATTGAAAAAAAAATTAAGTGTATATTTAAGGGAAAAACCCGACCGCACCCCTTGAAAATATTGTTGAAACACCTCATTCGCATCCCAACAAATAATTCTTAAGTCCGCCATTGGACATGACTAACTTTCAATTTCATCACAGTGGTTTGGTCAGTTTCATCAATTTCATCCAAATTCTTTTTTTTTTTCTCGCCTCGGCATTCCCGTGGTTTTAAAACCTTTCTGCTTTCATCCATTTTGTTAACTTGGTCCATTTTTTACCGTTAAATAAGGGATATTTATGCTCTTTTATCTCATGACTAGGTTATTACCCGAGATTGCTTCCCGGGCTCGGGAAACTTAGTTATATTAATTATTATTTGTTATTAATACGACCTCATTACATCAAGCATCTAATTGGATTCAACAACAATGTCTACAATTCACCGGATTAGATCATGAACCCATATTAGACGTCAAACAAAAGCGCAACAGGACCACATGAATAACATCATTTTCACTTTTAATTCAATGCACTTACATGATCGGGTGATTTGGGATTTTGTAAAAATGTTTGTTCTTGTACCTCCTAACAACCTACAACCACTGATACAAACTACTAATAACAAATATAATGTACAACTAAACTACTGATTCTCATTCCACTGTTATAACTCCAGTAGCGCTTTGGTCTTCAGCAGTACTTGAGAGATATCAGTAGATTGAGCATCAGTGCTTTATCGTCAACAGTCTTTAGATCAGCAGCAGTTGTAATGAGCAGTGCTTTGGGTCATCAGATGTTAGGGCCATTGTCAAGGGGAAAGATATGTTACAAACAACTGCTTATTATGGATCCACTGCTCTAAACAAGTTTTGGCTTTATCAACTGTTCCTTTGTAGGGTCCGATCCTAACAATCTTCCCATGGAACAGATGATGCCAAAACACTCCATTATTAAGGATCTTTATTGTCTCATCAGGAGTTCCCTAACTTGACCTTTGAATTGTAATTCAAAGTTCATTGAATCCTCATCATCCTCATCCCTGCACAGTGTAAGCTCCATCTTGTAACTCTTCTACATTTAGGCCAAGTGCTTCTTCCCTTGAAATATGCTTCACTTCACCACTGGACTTGGTCAGAGTCAATACGTGGGTCTTTTGATCAGACTTCCACTTTAGTATTTTTGAGTTCAGTGGGTTTCTTGGGAGAGTCTTTATTTTAGATGAGTTTGGTGAAGGAGGTCTGCTTATGACTCCTTTGACAGAATCTTGTGATTTTGCTTAGTCTTGATTTTCTGCAATCATTCTTTGAAGGGCCTCTTTCATAATAAAATCTTCCTGAGCCTTGATTTCCTTTTCATCCATCTATTTTTGTTTCTTTCTTTGATTTAGGGCAATGATAGAAGTATCAGAGGATGTGAACAAGGTCTTCAAAGAAAGGCCCTACTGTTGTAGATCATCAGCTTTCTTGTCTTTGTATTCAGGCTTCTTTGGAAGGCTAGGATCTGTCTCTCTCCTTTTTCTAAGCCTTTCATAAGCCTCCTCAGTGTATTGCCTTGTCCATTTTGCTATGGCTTTGGCTGTACCAACCTTTGCTGCAACCAACTCTTGCTTCTTCCTTTTATACTCCAAGGTAAGACCAATAATTGTCTTTTTGTATTTGCTCCAATTTGGTGCTGATCTTTCATACCTGGATCATTTTTTATTCTTTCAATTCTTTTAAGTTCAGCTTTAAGCGCAACAAATGGCCAGTCTTGGAATTGTTCAGCTTTGGCAGTGTAAATTTTTTCACTCATGATCAATTCTATGAGATCTTTTCTCAGATCCACTTGTAAATCAGCATCTGGAGGCAGGTTGGACATCTCTTTACTCAGGTCTCTTGCATAGTCTTCTAATTGTTTAACCTTGGTGAGAAAGAACTGCATTCGACATGAGATGGCATTATCACCCTGCTCTTTGCATTCATATTTGGCTCTCCATTCAGCTTGCTTTGCTTTGAGTTTTAGATATTCATCCATGTTTTTAGGATCTCTAAAACCTGCAAGATATGGGAATTTTCTCTTTGAAGGATCATCCACTATGTAGAATTGTTTCATTTCATTCTTCACTGCATGCAGTTCTAGTGGATAGGTGGCAGCAACTGGTACAAGATCAGCAGGATCAAATCCTTGAAGAGCTATTGGATCTTTGATTGGGTTGGCTAAGGTTGGTGGAATGAATGGTTGAGGTTTGATGACATTGTAAGGTGCAGATGAAATGGGAACAGGTGCTGGTATGTCATCATCATGCACCTGAAACTTTCTTTTTCTTGTATACACCTTTTTGGGAGAAGGTGTTTTTGTTTGAGTTTTTGAAACTGAAAGGATAATGGCTTGTGAAGAAATGTTTGAAGTGATGGGTGATTTGTGACACCTGTGTCACTTCAACCATCAAACAAATACCAAACCAAAGAAATATTGTATTTCATACTTGGGATTTGTAAAAATATGTGTATCGTTTGCACATATCAATTCTTGTTCGATTTCGAGCTCTAAATCGCTTTCTGGAAGGTTATACGCAAACTGATGCGAAAATATAACCAGTTTAATGCAACAAACACTCCGGAACAGTGACATAGGCTTAACATACCTTAAATAACCTTTACATAACTTAGAAATAAGTTTTGGAGGGTTTGGTATGCCGAAATCAAGTTAATTCGCTTACAGGGACTAATTTCGACAAACTGTGAAAGTATGCCGATTCATACTGTAACGAACATTCCGGAACTTTATCATAAGTTAAATATGCCCTAAATATCCTTTACATAGTTTAGAAATAGGCTTTGAGGTGTTTTGTGCCCTAAAATAAACTTTATTGATCAATAGGGACTAAAAGCGTCAAAAAGTGCATAAGTTTGCATTTTTGCGCATATCTTACGTTCTGAATATATCCGGACATCCAAAAATTTATGTCATCATTAAAATATTTTATTTTAGTGATTGGCATGATAAAATTCCATTCGTCTCTTAATTTGGATCGTTTTTGCGTTCGTTACGACTCCCGTCGTAATTAACCGAACAACGCAACCGTATGACCAAACGAACCGACATCCGAGATGTTTTCGAGCATATTTTAAGTTCCCTATACTTTAACTTCATTTTAGAGCCTTGAAATGAGGTTAACGGGGCTTAAACGTGCCAAAAATGCATCAAAATGCATGTTTTTCAAGAGCAGGGACCTGTTTTGACATTTCTGCCAAAGTTTGCTAGGCCTGGGGCGTAAGCCTTGGTCAATTCTTACGCGGCCGGTGAGAGCTCATCAGACAGAAAGTTCATTTTCAGCATTATGGTCATATTTCAGGGGTTTTAATGCAAAATTCTCAATACCTTGGGCTGAAAATTGATGGTTTTTAGCATCCCATTGTTTTCTAATACCTTGGGCCCAAGTGTATGGCCAAGATTCAAGCTCGTTTTTCAATGAACGATCCTAACGATTCTTGGTTTTCTATAAATACCCACCTCCACTCATTCCATTCTTCACACCTTGATCTGATTTGTTCTCTAAGTTGGGGTTCTAACACTCCATACATGAGAATAATTGGATCAAACTTCCATTCTTGGACCTTTTGTAAGTATTCTTTCGTACTTTTTCGCGTTTTTAGCTTAAAAGTCAAACAAGTGTTTGACTTTCAGCTTTGACCAGTTTATGGTCAACACGAAGTTCGTTGAACTTTGCAACGTGAGCGTAATCACGATGGTTATAGTCCCTTGTGACTATACCTACTGATTACCACGTTGATTAGGCGTAGTGACGAGTCGTAGTTTCGGCCAAAATGCGTATTCATGCATATTTTGTAACCAAACTATTCTTGGGTATCAAATCCGTTTGTTTTGATATCAAACCTGTTTTCTAACTTCGATAAACATGTTTTAACATGTTTAGCTCGTCACTTTAGGTTTAGTACTTATGTAAAGTCGTAAGTCAAGCGGTCTAAACAACCGCTTAGACTTTCGAACTAGACCCGTTTGGTCGATCATTAGGATCCGACCAAACATGTTTTGTGACCATAGTTGTATAGGGAATAACCTTTCGAGGTTATACCTTATGGTCACTTCGTTTAAGTAGTTGTATGATAGGTAGTTTATATGCCTTAGGAAAATGACCAAAATGCCCTTTTATGCATAATTGATATTTAAGCACATGTAACCCAAATTTTTTTCACTTAACTGATTATGCAACATAATTAAATATGTTTAGGCATATAATACTTGTCATAGGACTAGTTAGGCGTTCCAAACGCGTTTTACGCGAGCGACGCGTTAAAGTAGCGTAAGCTACCTAAACAGGTCGTAAGCACTTAGGTAAGGTTTCGTTTTAGTATGTAGGCTTTGTTAAACCATATCATATGAGTTTCCACACTCATTTGGTTTACGAGACCTCATCCTATCCGATCTTCCGATTTAGGTCCGGTTTATTTACTTAGTTATCTATATTATGTGCCGTTTGATTTCCGTGATCCCTCTAGCTTGCTTGGTAGTTGTTCAAGACTTCTAAGCACTCTCAAGTGAGTACATAGTCCCCTCTTTTACTGTTTTCAATGTTTTGGGGTGAAGCATGTGTACCTATTTGTTATGTTCATGATTTCAAAGTATAATTGATTATACATATTAGTACTTATCTTTTGACAAACTGAATGATTATTTATGGTTTAAACACTGATTTTTCAAAGATTATAAAATTAATTTTTGAATTGTACTTATTTTATGTTCACCAGACCGATTGGTAGTATGATATAGCGCTATAGAATTTGACACCCCATTCCTGTTGTCATGGAATGTCAGAAACCGATATTTTATCCAAATAGGGATTGCCTTCGTGGTATTTCTATAGTCTCCTAGGTGTATTTTGATGCACTAGGTTTGGTTGAATTCTTAAATCACAGTTTTATTGTATATTTTGTTATACTCCCAAAAGTATAGTTTGATATGCTCTCATATGTGATAATGTACAAAACCAACATATATTTTGTTAATTATTAAAACATAGTTTGATATGTTATTTATAAAACCCAAAACATAGTTTAATATGTTATTTATAAAACCAAAGCATAGTTTAATATGTTATTAATAAAACCAAAGTATACTTTTGATATACTACTGAAAATTTATTATTTTGAAGACTAAAGTATATTTAATATACTTAACGATTTTGGAACTGAAATATATTTTAATATATTACTTATTCGACTTTCTTAAAACCAAAGTATATTTTTATATATGTACTACAAACCTTTTTTATCAAAATATTGTTTTACAAACAATATATTTTATACAAAACTCATTTTACTTGGTTATTTAATTACCTATGTATTATTATATTATATTATCTGATTTCTTATAAATTTTAGTATGATTTATAACAGAAAATATTTTAAGGTTCATGACTATTTTTGATTAAATATTTTTCTTTAAACTCATAAGTCATGAATCTAATTATAATAAAACCTATGTATCTCACAGGAATTTTATACTGACGTACCTATTTTTACACATGTTTCAGGTGCTATTATGTGATGATTGTTGATGCATGCTATACATAGGATGGACTCGTGACTTAGCGACTTTAAAACTTGAAAGATAATATTTGTATATATTTGATTTGTAATAAAACAATGAGTTCAGTAATTCAATAAAACGAAATTATTTAATCCATGTTTGTGAAACAATGATTCTGTTACGACACTCCCCGACGTTTCTGTCACGATTTGTTGTTTTACGTGGTCGGGGTGTGACAGAAAAGTTGGTATCAAAGCCAATGGTTATAGGGAATTAGGTTATTAGTAATACTTTGACCTAGTCTATAACCTTCCTAGGACCCTGATGTGTGTAAAATACAACATATAAATCACATCAATTAAGGCATAAAACTAACCCTTTTTAAGTACTAATGTTGGAAAAAGAGTGTTTTTGTCTTTCTTTTGTATTTTCAGGATGAAATGAGCTCAAATTCACAAAAGAAGCAAAAAAGACAACTAATTCTAGCATAAATACAAGAAAAGGAATAAAAGTAGACTGCCCGGACCCTCAACGGCATCCTCCAAGGCAAAGAAGAGAAAGCAGAAGTCTGAACACGCCCCGTGCTCAGCCAGCACGGGGCCGTGCCCAAGAAGCAGCATAAAAGACAAACTTATAGAAGCTTCCATTGCCCACCACGGGGCCGTGTCCAGCGGGCACGGGGGCGTGGTGAAAGTACAGCAGGCGCATTAATTGTAATTGCGAATTACAATTAATGAGGAGAGAGAGTGTCAGACGGGCGCGGGGGCGTGTCCAGCGGACACGGGGCCGTGCCCAGCCTTCTGTTCAGCCTATAAATAGGAGTGCTTGGTTTCATTCCATCTCATCCCTTGGCACACCACCTCTCTCACACTTCATCCACCACCCACCACCACCATAACACCATCATCCACCACCATCATCCATTGTCCATCGTAGAGTGTGTGAGTCGTCTCGGGATCCAAGATTGATCGTAAGAGTTCTTGACAATCAAGGCCATGTTTGCCTAAGTCTCTTACATCACTTGGTGAAGACAAGTGTTTAGTATAATACTTTTTATTTTTAATCTTTTGCACTTTTTATTTGGTTTTGTATTAATGACTTTAATAACTAGTTGCTTATGTTGAAGGTGATCTTTCCTTATCGTTTGTCCGTGGTGTCTTGGCATTATTTTACTGTCTATATAAAATAAAAGATTTTCACCATTCATATCTCCACGGTCTATATGGAGGTATGTTGGCTACCTGGTCGGGGGTTAAGGGAACGGTTTGGTAAGGGTCTTGCCCTTGTTCAGCGTTTAGAGGTCCTGCTTGGGACCTGGGTCAAATTTAGTAGGATCTCCTTCAATGCCCATAGGTATTGGATGGCGGGGATCCAAACTCTTTGACCCCCTCATAAGTTAACTACTATTAATACTATAACCCGGCTATTTAGGACTGTATCCCTGCTGACTCAGACTACTTAGCCGAGGGTAACGTCACCGCCGAAAGCGGGGCCTACCACAATTCGCATTAATAACTTAATTCATTATCTTTCAATAATCCGACCCTTTAGGATTGTATCCTTGCTGACTCAAACTACTGGGTTGAGGGTAACGTCGCCTTCAAAAGAGGGGCCTACTACAATAACTAAGATAATCTCTTAAACAAGTGCAAAAGTGCGAAAATAATCAAAGGTTATACTAATACATGTGTCGGATCCAAGTGATTCATCTTGTCTATCTGTTTTTATTTTATTTTATTTTTCAGCATTTAGTTAGTTTTTATTTTCTTAGTTAAAAACATTTTTCTCACTTTTTGATTTGGTTAGACGTTGAGGATAAACCGGTATTAAAAGCTCTTGTGTCCTTGGACGACCTCGGTATCTTACCAACACTATACTACGTCCACGATGGGTGCACTTGCCCATATGTGTGTTTAGTGTTAGTAAATATCGTGTTTTATAAATTTAAAACTTGGCTAAAAGTGTAAAAGGGGCTTAAATATACATCAAAAATATAACACACTTCACGCACATCAGACCCTAACACAAGTTATCTTGTGTTTAGTTTTAAAACAATACCGTCACTTATCCTTAGGTGACAACCACAACGAGAACACAAATTTCGATTCCGCTTTGAAAACTAATCATCTGTTCTAGGATGATTGATTACTAGGTTTTGAACCTTCAAAGTTTTCAAAATCTCGTCAAAGTTTGGGTCTAAATAATGTGAACACGTGCAAACTGGAAGGGTGGGTGCCTGTACCCTGGGTCTTCTGTCTAAGGCTAGAGTGTTCATACAAATCCGCAGTATCGGACCAGTCACTCTTACCTGGGAACTCTTGGGGTGAGTGTCCACTTATAGGCGAGCATGTCTTCGCGATACATTATGAGGACCTATTTACTTTGATTCAACTTTTGTGTGTCGTTTGTTTGCTTCGTAGTTCGAACAAATGACCATCACCCATGCCTTTTGGTTGGCAATTGTAACATTCTTACCCAATGCCATTTCACTTGTTTCCCCTCATATTTTCTTTAGACAATGCCTCCTCGACGAGAAGCACAACCTCAAACTAATGAAGAAGTCGCAGCCCTTCTCGCTCAGCAAATGGTTGCTGTGCTTCCGGGCCTAGTAACCGAGATCCATCAGATATACAACAACAACAATGCTCAGTGTAATTTCAAGACCTTCAACTCTTCTAAACCTTTGAAGTTTTCTGGTACTCAAGGAGTAACCGCGCTCCTGCAATGGTTTGAAAGTTTGGAGAGCACATTAAGGCATGTGCAATGTCCGAATGAGCGTAAGGTTGAGGTTGCATCCAATGTGTTTGAGAAGCGTGCTCTTACATGGTGGAACGGGGTGATGCGTGATAGGGGTGCCAATGTGGCTCTAGCTCAAACTTGGGAGGAGCTTCGAGCTCTAATGATGAAGGAGTTATGTCCTCGTCATGAGCTTCGATCGTTGGAAAGAGAATTCGACGATTTAAAGCAAGACAGTGGTGAACATCGAGCCTATACTGACCGTTACGAGGAGTTGAGCCTGTTATGTCCTACTATGGTTACGCCTGTGGAGAAGGCGATTGAAAAGTACATTGATGGTCTTCCTGACTTAGTTTAGGATATCGTTACTGGCAGCAACCCTACTACTGTCAGACAGGCTATTGAATTGTCTGCCACCCTGACTGAATCCCATATCAGGAAGGGTAAGCTTTCTCGAAAGGGCGACCCAAGACCATCTGACAAGACTGCTCAAGTTGAACCAAAGGAAAAGCAGGCCGAGACACCCAAGAAGAAGAAGCGCAAGGTTTCTCAAAATTTTGCCATAACTGCTCAAGACAATCAGGTTGCACCAAACCAGCCAACCCAACCTCGCAAAAGGCAAAATTATGTTGGTACCGCACCTTTGTGCAACAAATGCAACCGTCATCATCTGGAGAAAGTGCAGTGTCACAAATGTACCCACTGTGGGCGATTGGGACATTTGGTCGATACCTGCCGTTATGCAAACCAAGCTGCTGCAAATCCTGCTGCTGTCCAAGCACGGTTCCCACCTGGGTCATGTTATAACTGTGGTGATCTTACTCACTACAGAAACAATTGCCCAAGACTTGTTAATGCAAATCCAGCGCGTGGACGAGTGTTTAACATCAATGAGGCGAACGCGGACAACAATGCAGCAGTGAACAATTAGTCTTTTGAAATTCCTTGGTTGTTATCTTTTGATGTTTGAATCGACTCAGTTGTTATATAAATAAAATTTGTTGTTTCAATTTTTATTTCGCGAAACTGATACGATTGTTTTGAATGTTTGATGCAACCTTATGATGCTGACACCAAGACAAATTACTCATGTGGTTCTGTCAATTTTAGGATCACTTGTGATCTCCCCAAAAATCCTAAATGCTCGTTTCTTTTTAAGAAACAAAGATGAATTCCTATTAAGATCTTCCTATCTTCATAGTTAGATTCTTGAAGATGTTTAAAGTGCCAAGCGGAATTCACGGATTGGATTCCTGGTGTGCTTTAAATTGTAACACCTCGTGTTACAGAATGTCAAAGTCAAAGTCAAAGTCAAGATTGACTTCTTTGACTATAGTTAGTCTATTCTATTTTGGTGTTTCTGTTAGTTGTATTATGTGGAGTAAGTGTTATTAATCAAAGTAATCGAATGATTATCGACGCGAAACGATTTGCGACTGTGAATAATAGGAAGTAACAATGCGATAAAGTCAATTAATCAATAATCAGGCTAATCGAATCATCATCGAACTCGAAACTCGAATTACGCGAATTCTGGTATTAGTATACGTGTGTGTGTGCCTTATGTGTTACTTGTGCATGTTTACTTTATGTGATGTGTGGCAATCAATCGAAACTCGAATCGAAACTCGGAACTCAATCGAAATCGAATTATGATAAATGGTGGCGAAAAGATAGTGCGAAATATAGGTGCTTGTATGTAGATATAGTGGTTGGGATTAAAAGTAATTTGAATAGGAAACTCTATCGTATTCGTATCATCTTCAATCGAAATCGAAATATCAGAAGTCGTCGCACCAAACGCTCAAAACAGGCTGTTGATCGATCAAGCTCCTAGCCGATCGAATAGCCCAGCCGATCGGACGGACTGTCCGATCGAGCAGGCTGTCCGATCGAGATGCCTGGCCGATCGGTCAGCCCTTTCCTCTTTGGGAAGCCTATAAATAGCCCTGTCATTGTCATTCTTTCCACTTTTGGAAACTCTCTGACCGACCAGCTCGTGCTTTTCACTTTTCCTCAGATTTCTCTCAATCCTGGTAAGATTTCATCCTAAATCTTGTACTTTCTTGATCTATACACACTCCTACACCTTTCTATCTTTCAAATCTTGATTTATAACCGTGAAATCATCAAGATCTAAGTGTTCTAGGATGATGTCATCATGGTGTTCTTGAAGAACTTCATGTTTTGGCCTCAATCCACCAAGAATCACTTGGATCTAGCCGATTTCCACATAAACAAACAAAGATCTATCCTAGATCTAAACATTTACTCGGTGGAAAAGATTGAAAAATGGATTTTCCAACTTTCTTTCAACTCTTTTACACTCAACGCCTTCAAACCGGTAGGAACGGAGCTTGAACCCACTCACTAATCACTCTAGTAGTTGTGCGGTTTGAGATTCGGGATTCTATCCACGAGGTTCACCGATTTCGGGTTAAACGTCAAACTACCGTTCCGAACAGTTCATCGGCCGGACTTGGGTGATTCCTGTCCGAGCAGGGGAAACAAGTAAGAACGAAGGTTCCATGGTTCAGCTCGTTGTCAAAATACCTCGATATAACGTTAAGCAATCAGAACAACCAAGTGTTAGACGAACAGGCCGACCAGGTCAGGATGCTGACCGATCGGACAGGCTGTTCGAACGAACGGCCCTACCGATCGGACATGTCAGCCGATCGACCAGGCCAGCCGATCAGCTAGCACATGGCCCTACACTTTAACAATTTCATGAAGTCTAGTATTGACGAAGTGCTGTTCGATCGAACTACGGTTTGATTTGAATTACTCTTCGGATCATGAGATACTATGCTTCAACACTTAATCGATTTTCAACTCGTTCGACGTATTGGAGTGCCACCCGATCGAACATGTTGTCCGATCAGGTGACATCCTGCTGAGGACTTATTACTGAAGTACCTAACCGATCGGTTAAGCCGGCCGATCGAACGGCCCGTTCGATCGATCGACCTGAAAGGTAAGGACACTTCAATGTTCTCAAATACTACAACGAAAACTTCAAAAGGACAAGCCATCATACACAAACACATCCTACACAAGGGAAGAAACAATCCACTCGAACAACCCAACCGATAGAGCGCACCGGCCGACCGAACAGGCTGCCCGAATGGACTGTCAAACCGAACGAACAACCCATCCGATCGAACCTACCGTTCGATCGACCTGGCTGTTCGACCCATCAACACTTGTATTCGTGTTACGCGTTACTCATCGTTATGATATCGAACTATTCAGGATAACCCTACTCTCAAGCGCTCCCTTCAATCCATCAACCGCTGTGAGTATACTCGATCCCTTTTTGCTTTTAGCACTTTTGGGTGTTACATACCTTACTTATACGAAATCACATCAAACACACTACTCAGTCAATTCAAACGCTAACCGTTACCGCATGTATTACGTGACTAAATGAATGCTTGTTGTTATGTTTACACGTGGAATGTTGTCTACCTGCCTTAACGACGATAGTACTATAGTTTGGACTCAGCACCCGTTCACACGGGGGTTGTTAAGGACAATTACTTGCATGGATTACGGTGGTAATCATGTATTGCGAACTGCCTCGGGCAGTCAACCCGCAGTCATTGGTATCGATAGATCCATGTCTATAATTAACATGCTTCGTTTTCCTCTGTGTGCGTGCTGGTTATGCGTAAACTATTTCAAACTCTATTATGCTACTATCAAACTTGTATGCTCACCTTTACATTTTATGTATTGACTTTATTTTAACGTATGTGACAGGCAATTAGGATGCTTATCTGCTAGGAAGGCGAGCTTAGAATAAGCGTCTAGAGCATAGTTGTCTGTAGATCGAGTCTCTAGAAGTATTTGAACAATTTTTATATTTAAAATCTGAGTTGTCGGAACAGAATATTTGACTTGATGTTAACTGTAATAATTTATTTGCTATTTGAGGTACAGTATGGGACGTATTATATAAATTGAATAGTGATAATAATTGCTATGGAAACTTCTGGACAATCTGTTTCGCTTAGTGCCAAGCCCCGATGATTCCGCCATCGGTTGGGGTGTGACAGATTGGTATCAGAGCAATAACTATAGGGAATTAGGCTAGACACGACCTAGTCCGGGTCGCTGTCTTAGAGACCTAGACTATAGTTAGGAACCAACAGACCAAACTTATGTGCTATACCCAGCTATTTCTCGCTATCACTGCACTCGAATTTTCAAATAGAGTCAAGCGATTTAGTCGGGATTAGGTGTGAAAACCGCAAACTCTCGACTAAATTGCTTGGTCAATGCCGATTTTATCAATTTATCAATGATTTCCTCATTATTTTCAATAACGAACGAGGAGAATTATACCAAATCAGGAGTGAAATCCATATTTTGATGAATAATCTCCTCAATTTTGCTAAAGCAAGGAAGAAATTGCTAAGCCAGGGGTGAAACCCAAACCTTGGCATCTTATTCCAAATTTTACTCATCTCACCAAGGCCTCGACGTTCTCCAACAACCTGAACTCACGAGTATGACCTAGGGAATGCGTACTGAATGCCCAAGAAACGAGGCAGAGACACGATCCCGAAAGTCGAAATGTGACGACAAGTCTATTGTGAATAGTCGAATTGCTTTGGGTAGTCAACGTCTAATAGTTGCAGACAATCTATTTCTCGATTTTATGTGTTTCGATTCTGAGCCCGCAATTGCTCACTCTGATCATTCGTCGATTTTATATGTTTTTTGTGTATATATCTGTTTATGTGTTTAAATTTTTGGAGAATTATTCGATTTTTGCTATCACTTCGATCGACACACACGACTCGCATTTGCTCTTCTATCTCAACACGCTAACAAGTCGCTACAAATCTAAACGACATTATGCTACAACATACGCTTATACTATACTCTACTTGCTATACGATTATACTACACCACTTGATATGCTGTACGCGATCACTATACACGAACGACACACGAACTTGAATGATAGGTTTCTGTATTCTGATTGCCTCAGTGATCCAATAGGAATGTGCTTCTATGTTTATGTGTCTCTGTGCTCTACGTGCTTATGTGCTTCCGTGACTACGTGAATCTGTGACTATGTGCTTATGTGTTTATGTGATACATGTTTCGACGTGTTCCTGAGCTTTAGTAAGTAGTAGACGTGTGAGGTGAGATTCGATTTTGATGTGTCTGAGACCTACGACGATGTCTGTTGCAGACCATGTCGTCATCCGGATACCGAACCCCACTTACCCGCCAAGAGAAGAGAGACAGACGTCTTGCTGCTATCATCGTCAAGCAAGTGGCAAAAGCTGTGAGCGATGTCTATGAAAACGTCAGCAAATCTTCTGAGGAGTTGAGAACCGAAGCTCCTAAAGATGCTAACAAGACTGTTTTCAGCTTCAAACAGTTTAAGGCATGCAGACCAAAAGAATTCACCGGAGAAGATGGCCCAACGTCTATGTTTCAATGGTTCGATTCTATCGAAGTCACTCTGCGCCAAAGCGGCTGTCCTGCAAATCTCCGTACCCTAAATGCGACCGGCGTTTTCCAGTCCCGAGCTCTAGACTGGTGGACGGCCGAACGAAACAAACGCGGGAATGATGCAGCTTATGAGCTGACTTGGGAAGAGCTGAAAGCCATCATGATGGACGAATTCTGCCCTCCCCATGAACACCAAAAGCTGGAAGACGAGTTTTGGAACATTAAGCAGAACGATGGAGATAACGCTGCCCTGACTGCTCGCTTTAAACAGCTCAGCATCATCTGTCCCGATCAAGTCAAGACATCAGACATGGCCATCAAGAAGTACATTCGAGCTCTACCCGATTGTGTTGCCGATTTTGTTCACGCCACGAAAACCTCATCGATCGAGGAAACTTACTTGCTTGCCGCCGAGATCAATGACAAGCGAGTAAAAGCTGGTTTCTGGGATAAGCCCTCCAAGTCTCTGCATCAAGCCACCACTGCATTGACTTCCGACACCACCACTGCTCATCCATCCAAGTCATCACGCTGCAAGAAGAAGCACAACAACAACAGCTCCAGCAACAAGAACTGTGCTGTCACAACTACTACTACTCCTCTGCAAGCCGTACCGGCTCAGCAGCAGTCTCATCCTCGACCAGCACCAGTGACTCAAGCGCCGCCAGCAAAGCGTGCTTACACAGGTCCCCACCCGCTCTGCCCGACATGCTCATATCATCATCATCTGGTGGGTCTTGCCTGTCGTTTCTGCGCTCACTGCAATTTGTACGACCATTTTACTGCCAATTGTCGCTATTGTCCTCGTCAAGCCCAAGTTCAAGCCACTGCTCATCAAGCTCTACTCCCAGCCCCTCAAGGCCAACACGCAGCTCAAGCGCCCGCGGTCAATGCTCGAGTCTGCTTTGCATGTGGTGACCCTAACCACTTTGCAAACATGTGCCCGAACTGGGTTGTGAAACAAGAGCCCCAGCAGCAGCAACAAGCAGCCCGCGCCAGAACCTTCAACATCAGCGCTCGTCAAGCCCAGGCTGACAACCACGTGGTTAGTGGTACGTTCCTTGTGAATGGTATTTATGCATCATGTTTGTTTGATACTGGAGCCGATAACAGCTTTGTGTCATTTGAATTGGAGAAGCTCCTTAGTCGTAAGCGTTCTTATCTCCCCTCGTCATTCGAAGTTGAAGTCGCTACTGGAAGAACTGTCGCCGTAAATTCTGTTCTTCGTGATTGTACTCTCGAACTCAACAATCACGTCTTCCCAATCGACCTTATTCCGATGCAGCTCGGAAGTTTTGACCTCATAGTAGGCATGGACTTTCTTCGCGAAAACCATGCTGAAGTTGTATGCTTCGACAAGATGATTCGATTCTCGCTCGCAAATGGTGATTTATTATGTGTGTACGGTGAAACCGCTTCGAAAGGTCTCAAGCTCATGTCGTGTGTCCAAGCTAGCAAGTATCTCCGCAAGGAATACAGAGCTTTCTTGGCTAACATCGTAGTAGCGGAGAAGGAAAAGAAAAGGAAGACAGAAATCAGAGACGTTCCTGTGGTCCGTGAATTTCCTCAGGTGTTCCCTGATGATATTCCCGGATTACCGCCCAGTCGTGATATCGACTTCCGCATCGACCTCATTCCTGGAGCTAACCCCGTAGCCAAAGCCCCTTATCGACTCGCGCCATCCGAGATGCGGGAACTCTCGAACCAATTCCAGGAGTTACTTGAGAAAGGCTTTATTTGCCCGAGCACCTCTCCTTGGGGCGCACCAGTCCTTTTCGTTAAAAAGAAGGATGGGTCGTTCAGGATGTGTATCGACTACCGGGAATTGAATAAGCTGACCATCAAGAACCGATACCCTCTACCTCGCATCGACGATTTGTTTGATCAGCTACAAGATGCTACGTGTTTCTCAAAGATCGATATACGCTCAAGTTATCATCAATTGCGCATTCAAGAAGAAGATATACCCAAAACCGCTTTTCGCACTCCTTATGGCCACTATGAGTTCGTTGTTATGCCTTTTGGTTTAACCAACGCACCCGCGGTTTTCATGGATCAGATGAATCGCGTGTGTAAGCCTTATCTTGACTGTTACGTCATCGTGTTCATCGACGATGTCTTGATTTATTCCAAATCGAAAGCCGAACACGCGCAACATCTACGTTTGGTTCTCGAGTTACTCCAGGGGAATCAACTCTATGCCACGTTCTCCAAGTGCGAATTCTGGTTTGAAGAGGTTCAGTTTCTAGGTCACATCGTGAATAGTCAAGGTATCCATGTTGACCCTGCGAAGATTGAAGCAGTTAAGAGTTGGATTACACCAAAAAACCGTCTGAAGTCCGTTCTTTTCTCGGATTAGCGGGTTATTATCGACGATTTATCGAAGGATTCTCTAAGATCGCTGTGCCGCTTACCGTTCTTACGCATAAAGACAGGTCTTTTGTTTGGGGAACCGAACAAGAGTCTGCTTTCCAAACCCTCAAGCATATGCTTTGCAATGCTCCTGTTCTCACGTTGCCCGACGGAAACAACGATTTCATTGTCTATTGTGATGCTTCCAACGTTGGTCTTGGTTGCGTTCTCATGCAGCGGGACAATGTTATAGCTTTCGCATCTCGTCAACTTAAAATCCACGAGAAGAACTATACAACCCATGATCTTGAGCTAGGTGCAGTTGTCTTTGCATTAAAGATATGGCGACACTACCTGTATGGTACCAAGTGTACGAACTTCCCCGATCACAGGAGTTTACAACACATCTTTAATCAGAGGGAACTTAATATGCATCAACGCCGATGGGTAGAACTCCTCAACGATTACGACTGCGAGATTCGCTATCACCCAGGCAAGGCAAATGTCGTTGCCGACGCGCTCAGCAGAAGGAGTTATTTGCTCAGCATTCGTAATACCCAAGCCCAGCACGATCTCGAAACCCTCATCCGCGAAGCCCAACATGCTTGCTTTAATGAACGCACCTTGAAGAAGGAGAGAATCTATCATGATGGAGCTCAACTAGTAAGCAAATCGAATGGGATCTTATATTTTCTGGACCGAATATGGACCCCTAAGCGGACCGAATTACGAAAGACTTTACTGGATGAAGCTCACAAATCTCGGTATTCTATTCATACCGGTGCCGACAAAATGTACCAGGACCATCGTTACAAGTACTGGTGGCCGGGAATAAAAAGAGATATCGTCCTCTATGTCGGAAGATGCCTGACTTGTGCTAGGGTCAAGGCTGAACATCAACGACCTTCTGGCTTACTCGAACAACCGCCAATTCCGATATGGAAGTGGGAGAGTATAACTATGGATTTCATAACCAAACTTCCGCCCACGCCATCAGGTAACGATAGCATTTGGGTTATAGTTGATCGTTTGACCAAATCAGCCCACTTTTTGCCAATACGGGAAGACTACAAGGTAGAACGACTAGCCCGAATCTACACCGACGAGATAATTTGTAATCATGGTACGCCTCGCGACATCATATCTGACCGTGATGCTCGGTTTACCTCGCGATTGTGGGAAACGTTTCAAGCAGCGCTCAGTACATCGCTTAACCTAAGTACCGCATTCCATCCTCAAACCGACGGACAAACTAAAAGAACGATCCGTACACTTGAATACATGCTTCGTGCGTGTGTCATAGACTTCGGTGGTAGTTGGAACAAATACCTACCATTAGTCGAATTCTCGTACAACAACAGCTATCATGCCAGCATACAAATGGCACCATTCAAAGCCCTATATGGAAGAAGATGTCGATTGCCTATTGTATGGCACAAGATCGGTCACTCGCAATTAACCGGTCCTAAGCTATTACAAGAAACGACTGACAAAATCCTCCAGATTCGAGACAACTTGTCGAAGCCCGGGATAGACAGAAAAGTTACGCCGATAGAAGACGCAAGCCCCTGGAATTTGATGTTGGCGACTACGTACTCCTAAAGGTATCACCTTGGAAGGGTGTGGTCAGATTCGGCAAGAAAGGGAAACTAGCGCCTCGATATGTTGGACCTTTTTAAGATTCTGGAAAGGATCGGAAAGGTCGCCTACAGACTCGAACTACCGGAGGAACTTAGTAACGCCCACCCGACTTTCCATGTGTCGAACCTCCGAAAGTGTCTAGCTGACCATGATCTGATAGTACCTCTCGATGACCTTCAAGTCAACGAAACGCTACACTTCGTGGAGAAGCCCGTCGAAATCATGGATCGTCAAGCCAAGCAACTCAGACGCTCGCGCATTCCTATTGTGAAATTCCGATGGGAAGGCAAGCAAGGCGCAGAGTTCACTTGGGAACTCGAAAACGACATGAAGGCGAAGTACCCGCAGTTTTTCAAGTGAGGGACTAGAGAGAGAAAGTAGCAAAAGGTGATCCAAGGTGTTGTGCAGCTTTCAGCCTAATTTCGGGACGAAATTCCCTAAACAAGGGGAGGCTATAACACCCCGTGTTACAGAATGTCAAAGTCAAAGTCAAAGTCAAGATTGACTTCTTTGACTATAGTTAGTCTATTCTATGTTGGTGTTTTTGTTAGTTGTATTATGTGGAGTAATTGTTATTAATCAAAGTAATCGAATGATTATCGACGTGAAACGATTTGCGACTGTGAATAATAGGAAGTAACAATGCGATAAAGTCAATTAATCAATAATCAAGCTAATCGAATCATCATCGAACTCGAAACTCGAATTACACGAATTCTGGTATTAGTATACGTGTGTGTGTGCCTTATGTGTTACTTGTGCACGTTTACTTTATGTGATGTGTGGTAATCAATCGAAACTCGAATCGAAACTCAGAACTTAATCGAAATCGAATTATGATAAATGGTGGCGAAAAGATAGTGTGAAATATAGGTGCTTGTATGTAGATATAGTGGTTGGGATTAAAAGTAATTTGAATAGGAAACTCTATCGTATTCATATCATCTTCAATCGAAATCGAAATATCAGAAATCGTCGCACCAAACGCTCGAAACAGGCTGTTGATCAATCAGGCTCCTAGCCGATCGAACAGCCCAGCCGATCGGATGAACTGTCCGATCGAGCAGGCTGTCCGATCGGGATGCCTGGCCGATCGGCCAGCCCTTTCCTCTTTGGGAAGCCTATAAATAGCCCTGTCATTGTCATTCTTTCCACTTTTGGAAACTCTCTGACCGACCAGCTCGTGCTCTTTACTTTTCCTCAAATTTCTCTCAATCCCGGTAAGATTTCATCTTAAATCTTGTACTTTCTTGATCTATACACATTCCTACACCTTTCTATCTTTCAAATCTTGATTTCTAACCGTGAAATCATCAAGATCTAAGTGTTCTAGGATGATGTCATCATGGTGTTCTTGAAGAACTTCATGTTTTGGCCTCAATCCACCAAGAATCACTTGGATCTAGCCGATTCCCACATAAACAAACAAACATCTATCCTAGATCTAAACATTTACTCGGTAGAAAAGATTGAAAGATGGATTTTCCAACTTTCTTTCAACTCTTTTACACTCAACGCCTTCAAACCGGTAGGAACGGAGCTTGAACCCACTCACTAATCACTCTAGTAGTTGTGCGGTTCGAGATTCGGGATTCTATCCACGAGGTTCACCGATGTTGGGTTAAACGTCAAACTACCGTTCCGAACAGTTCACCGGCCGGACTTGGGTGATTCCTGTCCAAGCAGGGGAAACAAGTAAGAACGAAGGTTCCACGGTTCAGCTCGTTGTCAAAATACCTCGATATAACGTCAAGCAATCAGAACAGCCAAGTGTTAGACGAACAGGCCGACCAGGTCAGGATGCTGACCGATCGGACAGGCTGTTCGAACGAACGGCCCAACCGATCGGACATGTCAGCCGATCGGCTAGCACATGGCCCCACACTTTAACAATTTCATGAAGTCTAGTATTGACAAAGTGCTGTTCGATCAAACTACGATTGATTTGAATTACTCTTCGGATCATGAGATACTATGCTTCAACACTTAATCGATTTTCAACTCGTTCGACGTATTGGAATGCCACCCGATCGAACATGTTGTCTGATCAGGTGACATCCTACTGAGGACTTATTACTGAAGTACCTAACCGATCGGTTAAGCCGGCCGATCGAACGGCCCGTTCGATCGATCGACCTGAAAGGTAAGGACACTTCAATGTTCTCAAATACTACAACGAAAACTTCAAAAGGACAAGCCATCATACACAAACACATCCTACACAAGGGAAGAAACAATCCACTCGAACAGCCCAACCGATCTAGCCCACCGGCCGACCAAACAGGCTGCCCGAACGGACTGTCAAACCGAATGAACAACCCATCCGATCGAACCTACCGTTCGATCGACTAGGCTGTTCGACCCATCAACACTTGTATTCGTGTTACGCGTTACTCATCGTTATGATATCGAACTATTCAGGCTAACCCTACTTCCAAGCGCTCCCTTCAATCCATCAACCGCTGTGAGTATACTCGATCCCTTTTTGCTTTTAGCACTTTTGGGTGTTACATACGTTACTTATACGAAATCACATCAAACACACTACTCAATCGATTCAAACGCTAACCGTTACCGCATGTATTACGTGACTAAATGAATGCTTGTTGTTATGTTTACATGTGGAATGTTGTCTACCTGCCTTAACGACGATAGTACTATAGTTTGGACTCAGCACCCGTTCACACGGGGGTTGTTAAGGACAATTACTTGCATGGATTATGGTGGTAATCATGTATTACGAACTGCCTCGGGCAGTCAACCCACAGTCATTGGTATCGATAGATCCATGTCGATAATTAACATGCTTCGTTTTCCTCTGTGTACGTGCTGGTTATGCGTAAACTATTTCGAACACTATTATGCTATTATCAAACTTGTATGCTCACCTTTACATTTTATGTATTGACTTTATTTTAACGTATGTGACAGGCAATTAGGATGCTTATCTGCTAGGAAGGCGAGCTTAGAATAAGCGTCTAGAGCATAGTTGTCTGTAGATCTTGCAGATCGAGTCTCTAGAAGTATTTGAGCGATTTTTATATTTAAAATCTGAGTTGCCGGAACAGAATATTTGACTTGATGTTATCTGTAATAATTTGTTTGCTATTTGAGGTACGGTATGGGACGTATTATATAAATTGAATAGTGATAATAATTGTTGTGGAAACTTCTGGACAATCTGTTTCGCTCAGTGCCATGCCCCGATGATTCCGCCATCGGTTGGGGTGTGACATGAATACTCGTGTGCTTAATTAAACAAGAAAATTAACAAAATGAAGACCAAGTTAAACAATTATGTGATTATATGTGCTTATGTGATTCCTTCTATGTCTTGTGTTTTTGTGTAATTTGAATTTTCAATATCCAAATCCTCGTAGAATCTTTCATATCTTCGTATAAGGGATTCATAGAAGGATATCTGAAGGTACTATGTTAAATCCTTAATGGACTTCTACGTTGTAGTTAAGTCCCTTGGGTTATGAAATACTATTCTATAATTGGACCCCTTGTGTGGTCTAGTTAAACATATTGATTCAAAAATCTGGTTAGGAATATCATGTGATGATATAATTGAAAAGATCCCTTAAGTGGTCTATTTAAGAAGATTGTACAACGGTCTAGTTAAGAAGATCATGTGTTGATCTAGTTAAAAAGATCGTTCGTTGATCTAGTTAAAAAGATACTGTGGTGGTCTAGTCAAGTCACTTCATGTTTATCAATTGATTTTTACCTTACGCATTATGAAATGAACTATGCAGATTGTGCAAGGAATTACGTAATTATGGATGCATCCATAATTATGGAATTCAGTGCACAGAAACCACAGCAAGTTTTGTCATGTGTTAAGACCTATAGTGACAAGAATAACGATACGAGGACAATGTAGAAAGGGCATGGTGGATACGCCGCTGGTACTTCCTATATATAAGTGTTCCTTATTACATTGCGAACATAGCGTTATTTAAGTTACTAGAAGTCCTGGATCTTGACCAATGTCATTTATCTTACACTCTCCAATTCTGATTTCAAGCACACACAAGCTTCCAATAATAAGTCTTCATAAGAAACGTTCTTCTGTCCGTAGTTCGAAACTCCATGTTTTGTTACTACAAGGACTTCACTCTGATAGTTGACAACTTCGCTAAGAATCCAAACATGGCCAGAGTTTTACTTAGGGTTTGAGGGATTCATTCGAAAGCGGAACCATCACAGTTGTCTTCACAAGTTTCCCCTAAAATTAAATTTCGGGACGAAATTTCCTAAAGTAGGGGAGACTGTGACACCTGTGTCACTTCAACCATCAAACAAATACCAAACCAATGAAATATTGTATTTCATACTTGGGATTTGTAAAAATATGTGTATCGTTTGCACATATCAATTCTTGTTCGATTTCGAGCTCTAAATCGCTATCTGGAAGGTTATACGCAAACTGATGCGTAAATATAACCAGTTTAATGCAACAAACACTCTGGAATAGTGACATAGGCTTAACATACCTTAAATAACCTTTACATAACTTAGAAATAAGTTTTGGAGGGCTTGGTATGCCGAAATCAAGTTTATTCGCTTACAGGGACTAATTTCGACAAACTACGAAAGTATGTCGATTCGTACTGTAACGAACATTCCGGAACTTGATCATAAGTTAAATATGCCCTAAATATCCTTTACATAACTTAGAAATAGGCTTTGAGGTGTTTTGTGCACTAAAATAAACTTTATTGATCAATACGGACTAAAAGCATCAAAAAGTGCATAAGTTTGCATTTTCGCGCATATCTTACGTTCTGAATATATCCGGACATCCAAAAATTTATGTCATCATTAAAATATTTTATTTTAGTGATTGGCATGATAAAGTTCCATTCGTCGCTTAATTTGGATCGTTTTTGCGTTCGTTACGACTCCCGTCGTAATTAACCGAACAACGCAACCATACGACCAAACGAACCGACATCTGAGACGTTTTCGAGCATATTTTAAGTTCCCTATACTTTAACTTCATTTTAGAGCCTTGAGGTTAACGGGGCTTAAACATGCCAAAAATGCATCAAAATGCATGTTTTTCAAGTGCAGGGACATGTTTTGACATTTCTGCCAAAGTTTGCTAGGCCTGGGGCGTAAGCCTTGATCAATTCTTATGCGGCCGGCGAGAGCTCATCAGACAAAAACTTCATTTTCAGCATTCTGGTCATATTTAAGGGGTTTTAATGCAAAATTCTCAATACCTTGGGCTGAAAATTGATGGTTTTTTGCATCCCACTGTATTCTAATACCTTGGGCCCAAGTGTAAGGCCAAGATTCAAGCTCATTTTTCGATGAACGATCCTAACGGTTCTTGGTTTTCTATAAATACCCACCTCCACTCATTCCATTCTTCACACCTTGATCTGATTTTTTCTCTAAGTTGGGGTTCTAACACTCCATACCTGAGAATAATTGGATCAAACTTCCATTCTTGGACCTTTTGTAAGTATTCTTTCGTTCTTTTTCGCGTTTTTAGCGTAAAAGTCAAACAAGTGTTTGACTTTCAGCTTTGACCAGTTTATGGTCAACACGAAGTTCGTTGAACTTCGCAATGTGAGCGTAATCACGATGGTTATAGTCCCTTGTGACTATACCTACTGATTACCACGTTGATTAGGCGTAGTGACGAGTCGTAGTTTCGGCCAAAATGCGTATTCATGTGTATTTTGTAACCAAACTATTCTTGGGTATCAAAACCGTTTGTTTTGATATCAAACCTGTTTTCTAACTTCGATAAAGATGTTTTAACATGTTTAGCTCGTCACTTTAAGTTTAGTGCTTATGTAGAGTCGTAAGTCAAGCGGTCTAAACAACCGCTTAGACTTTCGAACTAGACCCGTTTGGTCGATCATTAGGATCCGACCAAACATGTTTTGTGACCATAGTTGTATAGGGAATAACCTTTCGAGGTTATACCTTATGGTCACTTCGTTTAAGTAGTTGTATGATAGGTAGTTTATATGCCTTAGGAAAATGACCAAAATGCCCTTTTTATGCATAATTGATATTTAAGCACATGTAACCCAAACTTTTGTCACTTAACTGATTATGCAACATAATTAAATATGTTTATGCATATAATACTTGTCATAGGACTAGTTAGGCGTTCCAAACGCGTTTTACGCGAACGACGCGTTAAAGTAGCGTAAGCTACCTAAACGGGTCGTAAGCACTTAGGTTAGGTTTCGTTTTAGTATGTAGGCTTTGTTAAACCATATCATATGAGTTCCCACACTCATTTGGTTTACGAGACCTCATCCTATCCGATCTTCCGATTTAGGTCCGATTTATTTACTTAGTTATCTATATTAGGTGCCGTTTGATTTCTGTGATCCCTCTAGCTTGCTTGGTAGTTTCAAGACTTCTAAGCACTCTTAAGTGAGTACATAGTCCCCTCTTTTACTGTTTTCAATGTTTTGGGGTGAAGCATGTGTACCTATTTGTTATGTTCATGATTTCAAAGTATAATTGATTATACATATTAGTACTTATCTTTTGACAAACTGAATGATTATTTATGGTTTAAACACTGTTTTTTCAAAGATTATAAAATTAATTGTTGAATTGTACTTATTTTATGTTCACCAGACCGATTGGTAGTATGATATAGCACTATAGGATTTGACACCCCATTCCTGTTGTCATGGAATTTCAGAAACCGATATTTTATCCAAATAGGGATTGCCTTCCTGGTATTTCTATAGTCTCCTAGGTGTATTTTGATGCACTAGGTTTGGTTGAATTCTTAAATCACATTTTTATTGTATATTTTGTTATACTCCCAAAAGTATAGTTTGATATGCTCTCATATGTGATAATGTACAAAACCAACATATATTTTGTTAATTATTAAAACATAGTTTGATATGTTATTAATAAAACCCAAAACATAGTTTAATATGTTATTTATAAAACCAACGGATAGTTTAATATGTTATTAATAAAACCAAAGTATACTTTTGATATACTACTAAAAATTTTTTATTTTGACGACTACAGTATATTTAATATACTTAACGATTTTGGAACTGAAATATATTTTAATATATTACTTATTCGACTTGCTTTTAACCAAAGTATATTTTTATATATGTACTACAAACCTTTTTATCAAAATATTGTTTTACAAACAATATATTTTATACAAAACTCATTTTACTTGGTTATTTAATTACCTATGTATTATTCTATTATATTATCTGATTTCTTATAAATTTTAGTATGATTTATAAAATAAAATATTTTAAGGTTCATGACTATTTTTGATTAGATATTTTTCTTTAAACTCATAAGTCATGAATGTAATTATAATAAAACCTATGTATCTCACAGACATTTTTATGCTGACGTACCTATTTTTACACATGTTTCAGGTGCTGTTATGTGATGATTGTTGATGCATGCTATACATAGGATGAACTCGTGCCTTAGCGACTTTAAAACTTGAAAGATAATATTTGTATTTATCTGATTTGTAATAAAACAATGAGTTCAATAATTCAATAAAACGAAATTATTTAATCCATGGTTATGAAACAATGATTCTGTTACGACACTCCCCAACGTTTCCGCCATGATTTGTTGTTTTACGTGGTGTGGGTGTGACATGATTTACTAACAGTTGTTGAAACAACTGGTGTCTCAACCACTGTTGTCACTACAACTATTGATGTATCAACTGTTGTCTTCTGCTTTATGTCAGGTGATGTTTGCAATGGTGATGTAGTTTGTGGTATAGCAGTGGGTTGAATGGTAGTTGATGAAATGGTGGGTATCTGACTAACAGCTATTGAAACAACTGGTGTTTCAACCACTGTTGTCACCACAACAGTTGATGTGTCAACTGTTATCTTTTGCTTTTTGGCAGGTGGTTTTTGTGATGGTGATGTTGTTTTTGGTATGGCAGTGGATTGAGTATTGGTTGATGAAGTGGTGATGGCAGTGGTTGGGATAACATCTGTTGAAACCACTGAAGTACCAACAACTGTTGATACAACAGGTGTCTTAACATCTGTTGGTTTGGAGGTTTGATGAGAGGAACTTTTGGGGATTTGAGGAGTATGTTTGGTGGTTTTGGAAGATGTGGTTTTGGGTTGGCTTACTTTTCTGGTAGGATTTCTTCTTTTAGTTGCAGAAGTACCCTGCTTTTCCTTTTCCATCATAACTTTCTTCTCTTGCTCAAACCTTTTTGACCCTTTTATTTCTATAGACTCTTTCATGTTTGCTTTTAGCTCAGCAAATGTATTCTAAGTCACATCAACCTTTTCGGAACCATCTGGCCTTGGAATTTCTACCATAACTTTAGACCTTGGATCTGGTGACATATGCAAACCTTCTTTACCCTTCTTTCCTTTCTCCCCCTTTTTGGCATCATTAAGGTGTTCAACAAAAACAACTGTAGGAGGAGAAGTGCCAGTGGTTTGAAGCAAATGGGCCTTGATTGCCTTGATATCAGCTTGTGTATCCTTGTACCTAGCTTCCATCATGTTTCTGAATATTTGGAGCTGAATTTCATGCTGTTGATCAGCATATTGCCTTTGTTGATGAAGCATAGGTTGAAATAAGTTCCATAGCTCAGTGGGAGATAGAGCAGATGTTGCAGCAGTGGGTATAGCCTCTTAAGATTTTAACAACTGTTGCAGCATATTTTTGATATCCGCAACAGATGTGTCAATTTTATCAACCCTCTCTGTCAATTCTTTGTATTTTAAACCATCACCCAAATCAATGGGATCATCTGATTTCCCACTGGCAGTGGTTGTATCAGTAGTTGACTTAGGGAAAGTTTCCCAAAAATCATCCACTGATGCCCCTTGTTCTTAGTACTTGGGACTTCTTTCCTCAGCAGAGGTTACCATTTTAAGTGTACCAGTGTATAATGGAAACACACCAGTGGTCACTGTGGTTCCCAAAGAAGAAATTACCTTCAATGAGTCTTACTAATGAAACTATTGTCCAGGTGTAAATCAGTGGATTCAACACATGTAGTAGCTGCTCCACTTGAACTACTGACAGGAATTACTTGTAATTCCTGCAGTATAGCCTCCTTAGCTGTTGGTGGGTTAGCAAGGATAAAGGAACCAAACTCAGTCACTTTTTGAGGTATATTCTCAGTGATAGGTGGTTGAGAAGAACTGATTTGTGTCTGATCCATATCAAGTGCATCCAACAGAGGTATAATTTGTGGTGGAATTTGTTCAGTGAGGATGGGGGTAGAAAGAGAATTTGCCCCGGGAGCAAGGCTGTGGAAGATAGATTCAAGTGAATCCATTGCTTCATAATGTGGTGTCCCTATGGATAAAACATGATCCCTTTGAGAAGATGCAGGAGGAGTTTTAGGCTCAGGTTGAGATCTTTCTTCCATCTGCTGTGAGGAAGTAGCAGCAGTGGTTTCAGGTGACTTTTGTGTTGTCACAGGTATAATCTCTGGGATCTCATCTTCCAGAGTTACCTTTTTGGTGGGTTTGGGGGGCTTTTGGGATTTTTTCTTGATTGTCTTTTTGGTGGGTTTTGGTGTGGGTTTCACAGCAGTGGTGGTGCTACTGTGACACCAAGAGTAGTGGGCTCAACAGCAGGGGCCTGAGGAGCAGTTATTGCTACTAAATTCTGCTCAGGTGCCTCTGTTTGTGTTTTTGAAGGTTTTGACAGCCTTGTGAATGTTTCAGAAGTTAGGCTGTTTATTTGAAAAGGATTTCCTTGGATAAGCACATATGCATTATCTTTTGAAAATTTCTTTTGTAGATAAAAGCTTAAAAATCTTGGAAATAATAAAAATGATTTTTTATTGACATTTTTTACCATATCATTGAAAATCTCTTGGGAATAGTTAAAATCAACTCCAAGCATGATAGCATAGCCCAGGTATTGGATTTTCAATGGAATCTCATTAAAAGTTGTGGTTTTATTTGAAACACACATGAGGAGGGTATGAAATAAAAATCTCATGGCAGGTGGAAAACTGCCCTTTTGCAAAGTATCTTTTTTCATTTCGTCCTCATACCCTCTCTCAATGAAATTAGTTTGGTAGTCAACCTTTGGGAAAGAATCTTTACCTGTAAGATCATTGATTTCAAAAACCTCTGAAATGGTTTGAGGTGTGATAGTAACCGGAATTCCCCTTATTGATGAAGTAATAGCGTAGGGCTTTTTGTCCTTAGCTTCAAGCTTTGCATTTTTCCAGAACTCTCGTTGGGTATCCAGGTAGATGGGTGCATTACATGTCAACAAAGTTTTGTATTTTGAAGACAAGAGTGCATCAATTACGGAGTGAAAGGTTGTGTTTTGACTTGGTTTCTCAAGTATACATAGGTAGTTATGAGGATTTTTGAATGGGAGAGCCATGGTGAAACGAATGTGGTTTAGAACGAATGTAGAAGATGAGTGAATTGAGGGAATTTGATGGTAACTGCTTTTGAAAGGAATTTTGAATTCGATTCGACAGTGAAAACCCTGTTTAGGGTTTTGATGAGGGTTTTATAAGGGTAAAAAGTGAATGCTGACATGGCAGCGGTTACAAAGATCTGACGGCTAAGTACTGACCACGTGACAACCTCCGATGAATAATGGAGGACAGTTGTTTAGGACACCACTGACGATCAATATTAGTGGTTTACAGTGGTGATAATGAAAACAGTGGGTGATTTTTAACTATTAGTGGATAGCCAAACAATGATTGAAACACTGATTCTGGTCAGTCAGTGGTCAACATGAACAATGTAGAAACAGAGATTGTCTTTCAGCAGTGGATAATTTTTAACAATCAGATGTTTGAACCAACACAGTGGTTGTAACATACTTTTAAGGATTAATGAAAACTATTCATTTTTAACTATTTTCAAAAGTGTTAAAATATGAGAAGACTTAAACAGATATTGGAGCTTAAACAGATGTTTCGCCTTATATATTAGTTGTTTGGACTTAAACAGATGTTTGACCTTAAACAGATGTTTGGCCATAAACAGATGTTTGGCCATAAACAGATGTTTGGCCTTAAACAAATGTTTGACCTTAAACAGATGTTTGCCCATAAACAGATGTTTGATAGGCCTCATCAGTGATTAGGTACATCAATGCTTGTCTTTAACAGGGCTTTGTCTTCAACAGTAAAAAGGCCTCATCAGTCTTTAAGTCCATCAGTCTTTAAGTCCATCAGTCTTTATAAGAAGCAGTGGTTAGTTATAACAGTTCTTAGCATGATCAACTGTTATAACCATTCCATAACCCTTAAAGAGGAAACAAGTGTCGGTCTACATGGTAAATGAAGAGCTTAACTGTAATTATGATAATCTGCTTTTGTTATTTGAGCTTTGAAAATTTGTCCCTTGGGTTACTTGGTATTTAATTTTACAATTTTCCCATAAAAGTTGGGGTTTGGAAAGGTTTTTGCATTTAAAGACTGCTGCTTTGAAATATACATTAATATATTTATATTAAATCTATACGTTTTGATTGATTAAGTGTATAAACTCATAGCCACTTCACATGTTTTTCATCATGTTTTCCTACGAAGATATCATACTTTCAGCAAAGCCGAGTAATATAGTTTATTGAAATGGCGTCATTCACTTCTGTAAAATCAGATGATTTAAAGCAGCGTTTTGTCGGGCAAATCGAGGAACAGGTGTATCAAGATAGGGCTATTCTTCAAGTAGGGGTGTGCAGAAAACCGAATTAACCGAACCATAACCGAATTAACCGACAAAGCCGAACCGAAAAAACCAAACCAAATAAAAAACCGGTGGTCGGTTAATGGTTTTTTTGAAAACCGAAAGTAGCGGGTCGGTTATGGTTATCATTTTTTCCATACCTACCATAACCGAACCGAACCGACATGTAATAAATCTTTGTAGGATTTAGGACTTTTCACCATATTTTTAATATTTTATGTTTTTGACCGAAGATTTTTAGTACTTATGAGTTTTTCAAATCATTTTGTGGTTTTCGTTAAATGTTTATTTGAATTTATGGAATGTATCATATCACTTTATTTGGATATTCGATAATAATTGGTATCAATTTTATAGATTGTATATATTTTTAATACTATGTAATATACTAATATATACAAATATGCAATAACAATTTATTCCATGTTAAAAAATTAAGTTATTTTTAGCTAAGCTCAATACACGGTTAACCACCCATAACCGACCCGCTATAACCATTAAAATCGAATAACCATAACCACCATAACCGATCGGTTATGGTTATGGTTATCCAATAACCGACATCGCGGTTATGGTTATGGTTTTAGGTCAAAACCGACCCAAACCGACCCATGCACACCCCTATCTTCAAGAGCTGAAGAGATGTTTTGATAGATTGCAAATTGGCCTGTTCACGAGACAGCAGGTTTCCAAAGATCTTATGTGGATGCCTTCAACTTCCGTTCATGAGCTTTGTGTTGTCAGTAATAGAGTGCGGTGATAGAGACATGGAGTTTATGGCGATGCTAAAGGACATACATCGAGAGGTTCAACAATCGATGGAGTTGAAGCTAAAGTTTCTTAATTCTTGCGGTTATTGTTAGATTTAAAAGTTTAGCTGTTCAGTATGTTATGTAATTATTGGACTTTTAATGTCATGAATAAATGAATAAATTTTAATCTTATGAATCTATGTTGCGTTTGTAGGAAAAAAAGAAAGTGAACGTCAATTTTAAATTTCCAATTGCATATTTTGGAATTTCAAAAGTTATTGGTATTATCAGTAATTACTGATTTGATTTGAAAGCAATTGTTATCATGACTTTTCTAATTTTTATTTTAACTTTAATTAAGAGAAAATAACCGTCAATTTGAAATTTCCATTTTTCATATTTCAATGTCCAAAGATAAAGAAATTAGCATTAATTACTGATTTGATATGCAAGAAATTGTCATCAACAGTTTTTTTTATTTTTTATTTTAACTTTATTTTTTATCACCAAAACAATGTTGGAGGAACTTTTATCTCATTAGAATGTAACAATTAGATAAAATGGTAATTTCAATGTAATTCTAGTTTTCATTTAATAATTTCATTCTATCATTAATTAACCACATCAACAATAAAAATGTGAGCAGTGGCTGTTTTTACGGAAACCACTGATGGTCAATATCAGTGGATGTCAACAATAAAAATGTGAGCAGTTGCTGTTTTTAAACTATCAGTGGATAACCAACAGTGATTGAAACACTAACTTTTGGTCAGTCAGTGTTCAACATGAAGAATGAAGAAACAGAGGTTGTCTTTCAGCAGTGGATAACTTTTAAACACTGATGTGATAAATACTGTTACATATAAACACTGAAGTGATATGACATCTAACAACCTAACAGAGTATAAAACACTGATGTGATAAATACTGTTACATATAAAGACTGTTAACATAAACAAAGGTAGAATATCAGGCCTTAGGTACACAAGTGCTTGTCTTTAACAGGGCTTTGTCTTCAACAGTGGATTGGTCTCGTCAGTCTTTAAGTCCATCAGTCTTTATAAGGAGCAGTGGTTAGTTATAAGAGTCCTTAGTATGATCAGTTGTTATAACCACTCCATAACCCTTTGAGAGGAAGCAAGTGTCCGTCTATTCAATTGAGAGGAATCATTGCATTACATCCCTGTTGAAAAATAGAATTGATAAATTTAGGGAAAATGGGTTTGAAAGATGATAACCCAACAGTGGAGGATCTCATTCTACAGCTCCGATAAATTCAGGGGTATTCTCAAATAATGGTTCCTAGATGTTTGAAGACCGACAAAGACCGATAAATGTCCACAGTGCTGCTTCTTTGAACATTTGTCGGTCTTCAAACACCTAGGAAGCATTATTTGAAAATAACCCTGAATTTATCGAAGCTGTAGAATGAGATCCTCAACTGTTGGGTTATCATTTTTCAACCCCATTTTCCCTAAATGTATCAATTCTGTTTTTCAGACCTCCCAAAGCCACCTATCCGCCTCCAAAGAGATCGAGACAGCTTGAAGCATAACCTGGATTTGCTGTAATTCCACCAGTTCAGTATTTAATCCCAATATACCAACTCAATACAAATAAGAAATATTTGGTGTGCTACAACTGTAAATAAACCAGGAAACAAATTTGAAACCATAAATATGGATTATAGAGATCTATGAATGAAACATGGGTGAATAAACCAACAAAACAGATTGTGAAAAAACAAAAACTACAAACATATCAAAATTAATCTATTCGTAATCACATGGTACACCAATGCAAGCATCTGAATAAATAATAACAAATCAAAGACAATTTACCAATACTTACCGAAACCATAACTGGTCAGATTTATGTGTGGCTCTTAACTACATTCTGTAGAATCTGTACATCTAACAAATAATCAAAGAACAAAGAAACAAACCAAAAAACATTCTGTAGAATCGGTACATCTAACAAATAATTAGAATGGTCATTTTTACCTTATTTCACAAATTCCATTACAGCATAACCATTAAATCAACCTCAAAATCATATAGAAGTCTAAAAATAAAATCAAAATTAGATAAGTGAACATCAAAATTGAACAGCAAACCTGACCAAAAATTAACCAAGAGAGCTGCAGGCCACAGAGCTGACAACCTCCGATCATCCCCGTCATCAAGTTCCCAGCGGAACCCTAGCCGAAGCACAACCATAGGTAAAGACGCATGAAGATCGAATGAGTGAACAATGAAAACAAAGATTGACACTTATAGAATGGAAGTTATTGATAATCTAACCTTGATTCGGAGCGTTGATCTGAACATCTGTTAAGATCGGAATAGAGCAGAGCGAGAGAGAAAGTGGGGAAGCCCTAAATGAGTAAATGAGAGATGAGATAGATAAAAGATGGGAGTGGTACTGTTGGGCGGGAAAAGAGAAAAAAAGTAGCCCTCATCTACTGACACGTGGCCCAAATAACTTTCATTTATTATATATAATAGATATATACCCCATTTATTTATATAAAAAACGATAAAAAATATATATATTATATTTCATACTCTCACTCTCTCTCTCTTTAAACCGGTGACCATCAAACATACATAACCGGCCGTTTAAATACCTCCTCCACTCCATGGTGTTCCCCTTTCCCTACCAAACTATTGAGTGGGTTTGAGCACCTCCAATGGTTGAAAGTCACATCTGAATCTACATGTTGCAAACTTGAGATGTTCCTAAGTACTATTGAATCCTAATTAGCACAACCATCTATTTATAGTCAACGGTGTGGGTTGATCGTTTTTTGGTTTCAGGGAGAGAGAGAGAGAGAGAGCTAGCGATGGGTAAGTCGGTGTATAGGCAATGTTGTAAGAATCGCTAGGCGCTAGCCGACTGGTGTGATACCGCTTAACGATTAATCAGGATTTTACACAACACATATATAGACACATTTTTGTAAGTATTCTTTTTAAGTAGGCATGCTTAAACACCTTCTTTGACCCATATTTTGAAATAGATATGATTAATTGATGGAATATATAGGTTTTGCCGTTTTGGCTGGAATCTGGCTAAAATTTACAGGTTTTAGCTGGAATTTGGCCGAAATGCCCAAGTTTTGGTTGTAATTTGATCGGAATTGCTATACTACCACTGATTTTTGGCCGTTAAAATGGGAATTGACCATTGCTGACCGCCTAGCGATTAATTGGCTGATTATATAAAAAATACTCGGTGAACTTCAGGCCAGCAATTAATAGGCAACTAATCGGATGCTAGGCGTGATTTTTACAACCATGTGTATAGGTCTTGTTTGATAGTCACTATTTAAGGTAGATCGACAGAGAGAGGGCGTCATCTTGGTTGATATGTTTTTTATTTGAATAGCTTCTACATATCTTTATATGCAAAAGCTTCGAAAAAATTATTTTTTAGCATTTTAAATTTATTTTTTTAATTTATTTAACATGTTAAATGTACTGTTCCCCGGTTCCCTGGTTTTTAGTGTTTCCTAATGGACCTCACACTATATATAGTTGTGTGTGCGCACTTGTGTATATGTGTGTGTGAAATAGGCTACTATGCTTCCTGAGCGTAATCAAGATTGAAGCATAAAGTTGGTCTCGAGGTTGTTTATTGAAGAAACACTGAACTGATTAAGGTTAATAATCGGTTTGGTTTATGCTTCTATCATAGTGGTTAATCTTCTAGTGAATATTTGAGCTCCGACTTGATGCTTAATCCTGCAAAACAGAACACCGTTACTCGTTAAGAGGGGAATGTGGGGGTTTCCCTCTTAACCAGGCTCCGGCGTGAGAATAAGCGACTGCTTTGGGAGGATAATTAAGTGCTAAGAGTGAGAGTAGAGGGAATAGAATGTTTAACCTGTGGACTGAGGTCCCTATTTATAGCCGGAGAGGTGTAAGAGGATATGGGCTGATGGGCCTTGGGCCGGAAATGGACATCATAACGGATATGCTCTTTGTCTCACTAGTGTCGAGCTTAATGGCTTCTAGAAGCTCTTCGGTGCTGGCGCACCTTGATTGGAGCCACGTATCGTTGTTGTCGGCCCTGCTGCTCGTCTGCCATCAGCAGACAAGTGGAGATCGTGGGACAGATGTCTCCGTCCTCTGATTGGTGCCACGTAGGCGTCCTTGAGTACTTCTCGTCAGACGATCGTGGCGCACGATTGACCAGAGCCTGCTGGACGCTCATTGGCTCTTTTCACTGCCACTTGTACCTTGTGTACCACTGGAGGCAGCCTTGTGCTGCCTTCCTATGAGGCTCATGCTGAGCATCTAATCTAACCCCGCGCGGGTTAGTGTGCCCATGTGTTCCTTTATTTTATGCTAAGTGCTGATATCGGAGTTTCTTGTGGGCGATGCCTCGCGCGACATAGAACAGAAGTGTTGTAGCTCGCGCGGGGCTCTTGGTAGGAAGTTTATTTAATTAAGGAGTATGGTCTCACGCGCAACCTCAACGGAGGTTTGCGCGGCCTTTTTGGGACCATACCCCTTCAAATCCCCCAGTCCAGTGCTGCATCATGCGCAACACAAGTGGTTGGAGCTCTGGACTTAAAAATAAAAGTTCGAAAGGAATGATCTCTTGAGTTTGTTTAGCGTGGCGCGACTTATCAAGATAGGTTCTAAGTGATCCATTGGTTATCTTAGCAGGCGCGAAGTGATGTTAAGGCGACATTAGCTTGCGCGGTCTTGCTATCTTTTCCCTGAAGTTACTTGTAACTTTTTGGCGGGAAAACTTCAAAATTTGAACTCTGGCAAGTTGGTGAGATAAGTCGCTGATTGCGACGTCTGAGTTGACCCCTGGCACGGATGTCATCATGCCGACTGTGACGGTTGCACTTCGTGTCAGGAGAGTGAGGCCCACGCGCGCGTGGTAACCGTCACCCCTGCTTTTCCGCGTGACGTGGCAGCCTCTCGTTGGTTAGCCTAGCGGCAAAAGCGGCACGTTTACCCATCGCATTAAATGTGATGGGTATATATATCCGAAGAGATGTGAGAGGTTCTCACTTCTCTTCTTTGCTTTCCAATTTTCTCTCGTTATCTCTCTTTGAATCTTCAATATTTTCTTCAAATCTCCAAGATTTTCTTCAAATCTTCAAGTGATTCTTCGAATCTTCAAGTTTTTCTTCAGAAACTTGCAACTTTCATTACGATGACTGAGGAGCATCAGGAGGTTGTTTCTACAGAGGAGGGTCCTGTTCCCGTTCTCAAGTGGGATCTTGGACTGTTTGAACAGATTGTTCGGAGTTTCCGGTTTCCACCGGAGTGGGATGCTCGGTACCCGGCTCAGGGCCAGACTGCAGCCGATGCACCGTCGGGTTACATTACATTGTATGAAGACTTTTTTTCTTCAAGGTAACTTTAGGTTACCGGCGACGAACTTCATGGGGAGTATATTACACCATTACAATTTCCATCTTTCTCAGATGAGCCCTCCTGGGATGGTTAGGGTTCGTCACTTTGAGTTTTTATGCCGATCTCATGGCATCGAGCCAACTGTCGAGAAGTTCCGTGCCTTCTACCAACTGCAACGGACGATGGTTTCTTTTCCTTTGCCAGCCGTGGTGCTGCAAAGAAGATCTTGTTAAACCCTCCCAAGAGTTTTCACGATTGGAAACCCAAGTTCTTCTTCATTCGAGAAGAGGTGCTTCCGATCGCCATGCCCTTCTGGGACTGGAGTGAAGCCGTATTGAAGGAGGACCTTCCAATTCCCAAGAATGCACGTTGGTATCAACAGTTAACCCCTACCCCGAATCGGGTATTTGGGGAAAATGTGCTGGTGGCGGCGCGGATGAATGACCGGTGGTCACCAGACAGCAAGGAGGTGCCGGTTTTGAAGATTGGTGATCAAGGTCAGTTATCTTCTTACTTTTCCTTGTCTCAAGTATTTGTTTTATTGTTACTTATGTATTTTGACGTGTAGAGGCGCAACTATATCAAGCGGCCTTCGCTACGTTTGGTGGGTCTATGGGCGTACGCCCACTGCGCGAGGATGAGGAGAGCTGGTACGAACAAATTAGAGGCAATTTTATGTACCCTGTTGCTGATGCCTTTACCTCGCCGCCTACTGCGACTGAAGGTGCGCAATTCCCTAAACCTCGTCCTTTGCGCTCTGTGACTTCTGCTGGGAAAGAGGTTGTCTATCTTTCCAGGGAGGAGTCTGTAGGGTCTTCAAACGGCGAGCTAAGTTCGTGGTCTAACATCTTTGCAGGTGTGTTGCGCGACCTGGGGATTGACCCAGAAGAGAAGAAGAAGAAACCCCTGAAGAAGAAGAAGACAGTTAACTTGGATCCGGAGGTGACCAGTAAGGGGGCTGGTAGTAGTCACTGCTGCTGTTAAAGGTACTCTTCGCCTTCGACAGAGTGACTTAAACGATTATGTGATAATAAGTGACTCACTTAAAGGCTTATCGCGCACAGCTGAGACAAAAACTGGGGCGGGTAGCTCAAGGAGCTCTGGAAGCACGGGTTCTCGTAACCCTGATGCTGGCGCGACCCCTTCCGTGCATGAAGAAGAGGATGCTGAAGAAGAAGAGGAGGCTGCTGCACAGTTGGTCAGCAGGAAAAGAGTTAGGAGCGAGACCACAGCTGGTGTGGCTTCCGCGCCGATGGTTGGTGCGATTCCCTTGGTTGGGAAAACGAGCAACCTGCGCTCTCTGTACAAATTTTCTCCTGGTAAGCTCTTGATTTCTCTCCCTTTAGTTATTTTCCTTGCTTAATTACTTGTTTTATTTCTTGCAGAGATCAAGAAGAAGACCCCTGAGAAGGGTGTTAAGTTTACCGAGCCAGAGCCGAAGAGGCCGAAGATTACTATCAAGTCTTCTCAGATTGCTGGTGTTTCTTCTGCCAAGGAGAAAAACATTGTTGAGAAGGATGCCGCGAAGGCTGCTGAGGCACAGAGGAAGGCTGAGGAGCGCAGGAAGAAGAGTGAGGAAGAGAAGAAGAGAAAGGCTGAGGAGGAGAAGAGAGCGGAAGAGGCGAAGAAGAAGAGTGAGGAAGAGAAGAGGAGAAAGGCTGAGGAGGAGAAGAGAGCGGAAGAGGCGAAGAAGAAGAGGGCCTTCGAGTTGGAGAAGGAGCGGGAACAGAAGAAGGCTATGGAAAGGCCTGTCAATGTTCAGGAGTTTGAGGTCATTAAGGGCTCTGAGAGGAGGCAAGAGCCTGAAGTTGTTAAACCTACCCACCCCGCGCATGCTGAGACCCATGATCATTCAAAGATAGTTACTTCCAAGGGGTCGGGTCGGTATGCTTCCAGTGGCGCGAGCTCTGGTGGGGCTGGGGGCTACAACCCAAATGTCATTGGGGCGAAGGACACCGTCGGTGATATATATTATAAGAGTTATACCGAGGAAGAACGCGGTGATGCTCCTCACCAAGCTCCCTGGAGTTTGAAGCAAAAGGACACTTTTCAGGAATTCGGGCCCTGCCGCGATTGGTTTTTAAACTCGTTTACTCCTGGCGAGGTTAACCGGCAGAGGGCGAAGAACCATGAAATGTTGTACCAAACTTATGTGCTTGGAGAAGCCAATGCTCGCGCCGCTAATCATCAGATAGTTCGTGAGTGGCGAACGATGGTTAGGGAGCGGGCGGATTGGGAGGGTTATCGCGAACGGATGCTGAAACGTATCGCTGATTTTGAGAAGTCCAAGGCCACCTTTGATGAGGAGAAGGCCAAGTTTGATGCGGACAAGAAGGCGGAGGAGTGGGGGCGCGAGGGCTTAAAAAATAAACTTCAAGCTGCTGAACAGCAACTGGCCAAGGAGAAGGCCGAGTTCAAGCGCATATGCGAGAAGGATAATGAGCGTGCCTTTGCCGCTCGGAACAAGATTGTTGAGCTTGAAGCGAAAATTGCTGAGCTTACTGCGAAGGTTGAGGACGCGCAGGCTGCACAGGTTGCTAAGCAGCAGATTGAGGTTTGTAAAACTTATTTCCCTTCTGTGCTGTTTGCAAAATAGCCTAAGTCGTTTGTCGCTCTTCAGGTTGAGTTGGCTGACGTGAAGGTGCAATTATCCAGCAAAGATAAGGATCTGCGGGCCAAGGACGTCGTGATTGCTGAGCTTAAACGCCGTCTAAATGACCAGATTGATAGGTGCGAGTCCTTGGAAATCGACCTCGAAGCAGAAAGAGTTAAGGCTGCCACTGCTGAAGAGGCGCGTGCTGTCAGCACCGCCGCCCTTAATGTAGCGCAGACCAACTACTCGGAGGCCCAAGGAATCGTTGATACACTTGTGTCTGAGGCTGAATGGATGCGCAGTCGTGGAGTAGTGCTGGTAAGTTTATACTTGCATATTTTTGCATGCTTAATTTGCTAGCTGGCTTTAATATGCGGTTCTCGTTATAGGTTGCCAAATCTATCCTCAATGCTGGCGAGCTGGATCGCGCTGTCGCTGCTCTTACAGATGCTGCGCGCAGTGGGTCATCGAGGGGGCTATCTGGAATGTGCCCAACATGTTGAGGAGATGTTCGGACAAGAGTTTGATGTGAGCCATTGCTCGGTGACTGACCAGGCTAATGCCGCGCTGACGCGTGCTGAGGATGCCTATGACAACCTTACTCTGCCTGTAATGGATTTGGTTGTGGAAGCTTTAAAGAAAGACGATTGGTGCCAGCGTCTCAAGGCCATTCTCGATCCACCAGTGACTGTCGAGTTATCAGATGAGGAACCAGCTGGCGATGATGGTGGAAATGGTGATGACGATGGTGGGAACGATGATGATGGCGATGATGACGGCGATCAACATGATGAACTTGAATAAGCTTTGTTGATAGGCTTTGTGCCTTGTAATTTTCTCTTTTTTTTCTGACTGTACAATGTTGCGCTGTTGCGCCTGTTTTATATTGAATGAATTTTGTTTGTTCTTTCCCGTTACAATTATTGCACTGTTGTTAAAAACTTAGGTTAAATTAGCTCGAATAAATGGAAGTCTCTTCAAGTAAGTGGAACTGCCCGGTCTCGCGCTTTGTTCGCGGAGGACCTTGGAGGCGGTTCTTGTTTGATAACCTCTAAGTTGCTGGAGTGTTTTCGCGCTAATCAGAAGTTTAACATGCATTTGTAACGAAAGAAGTAATAGAAAACATGTCGTATGCTTTCATTAATTTGGAAACGGGCGCTTAGGCCAACATACATTAATTGCAAAGGGCGTATAGCCGACATAGGAAGGTAAAAAGGCGCATGGCCGAAGTACGTTACATATAACATTTGCGCAGTTGTTGCGCATTCCATGTTCGGGGTAGGATGTAGCCATCTAGGGTGCGTAACTTGTATGCCCCTTTGCCTAGCACTTCGTGGATCAAATATGGGCCTTCCCATTTGGGTGCTAGTTTTCCTGGACGTTCCGCATTTGACGCTTCGTTGTCTCGGAAGACGTATTCTCCTGGAGTGAAGGTGCAAATGCGGACTCTTGTGTTGTAGTATCTTTCTAGTTGTGTCTTGTACTTGGCTTCTCTGATTCGCGCGATTTCGCGCCTTTCTTCTAACAAGTCCAAGTCGAGACGTCTCTCCGCTTCATTGTCAATTGCGTTGACTGCTGTCAAGCGCGGGGAGGGTAGGCCAACTTCCGCCGGGATAACCGCTTCTGAGCCATAGACTAAGCTAAAAGGGGTTTCGCCGGTACTAGTTTTTGGCATGGATCGATGAGCCCACAAGATGCTCGGGAGCTCATCTACCCAACCTCTTCGCCTGGTGCCCAGTCGGGCCTTTATCCCCTCGACAATGCACTTGTTCACGCTTTCCACCTGTCCGTTGCCTTGAGGATGCGCAACGGATGTGAAAGTGTGTTCGATTTTCATCTCTTTCATCCACTTTTGGAGGTCCTCTGATGCAAAGTTGGTGCCATTATCGGTTACAATCTTGTGCGGGAGGCCAAATCTACAGATGATGTGCTCCCAAATGAACTTGCGCACCATCATAGCTGTAGTTGACGCGAGGGCTTTGGCTTCCACCCATTTCGTGAAGTAATCGACGGCTACTATTATGAATTTGACGGCGCCAGGAGCCTCTAGGAAGGGTCCTACCATGTCGATTCCCCACTGCTGGAAAGGCCATGCAGTAGATACAGGGATAAGGTCGTTCTTGGGGCGCAAGGTTTTCGGAGAATGTCGCTGACAGGAGTCGCACTTGCGGATCTCCTTCAGGGCATCGACATGCATCCCTGGCCAGTAATATCCGGCGCTCATGATCTTCGCGACAACCATGCGTGGTCCTGAATGGATGCCGCAGATCCCTTCGTGGATCTCCCTGATCAAGTAGTTCGCATCTTGGGGGTCCACACAGCGCAGTAGTGGTCCCAAGAAGGACTTTCGGTACAGAATACCGCCATTCAGTTCATAGTGCAGAGCCTTGTTTTGAATCTTCCTTGCCTCCGCTTTGTTTTCAGGGAGTATCCCTTCTTGCAAATATTGGATTATAGGGGTCATCCAGGATGGTTGCCCCATCTCGATCACGTTCACTTGTCGCAACAATACTGATGGATTCTTGAGTACTTCTATTCTTACATCTTTTGCAAGGTGTTGGAAAGAAGTCGAAGCAAGCTTGCTCAAGGCATCAGCCGGTTTGTTTTCAGAGCGATTGATGTGGATAACCTTGTGAGACTTGAATTGTTGAAGCAATTCTTTTGCCTGTTCCAGATACAGGGCCATGACTTCACCCTTTGCATCGTATATACCGTTGACTTGGCTGGCTATCAGGAGTGAGTCAACATGTGCTCGTAAGCTTTTGGCTCCCATTTTGATGGCGAGGCGTAAGCCTGCCAGAAATGCTTCGTACTCCGCCTCGTTGTTGGTGTTTTTAAAGTCCAACTTGATGGCGTAAGTAAATTCATGATTCTCGGGGCTCACTAGGCGCAATCCTGCTCCCGCGCCGTCTTCGTTTGAGGCCCCATCGGTGTAAAGCATCCAAGTCTCATCAGTCACGTCTTTTTCAGGAGTCTCTACCAGCTCACATTCTTTGATTTTATCGGCCGGCACTTCTGTGATGAAGTCGGCTAGGACTTGGCCCTTAATGGCTGGGCGCGGCCTGTACAAGATATTATGGCCCCCCAGCTCGATGGCACATTTTGCTAACCGGCCTGATGTCTCTGGCTTTTGCAATATTGTGCCGATGTGGAAGTTGGTAAGCACGGTTATCACGTGGCCTGTAAAATATCTGCGCAGCCTTCGGGAGGCGTGTAGTAGCGCGAGAACCAATTTTTCCATCGTGGAATATCTTGTTTCTGGGTCCGTGAGTACCCTGCTGACGTAATAAATTGGAGTTTGGACTCCGTTTCTCTCTACCAATAACACTGACCCTACTGCCTTATCTGAAGAAGATAAGTACAGTACGAGTGGTTCTCTTTCGAACGGTGCAGTCAGGGTAGGGAGTTCAATCAGACACTCTTTCATTTGCTGGAAAGCCGCCTCTGCCTCCGGGGTCCATTTGAATTCTTGTTTCTTCACGCAGTTGCGCAACGTGCTAATAAAGGGGTACGACTTCGCGGCGTGATTGGAGAGAAAACGATTAAGCGCGGCCAGTCGGCCGGCCAGTCGTTGCATCTCTTTGATGGTTCGTGGTGAGGGCATTCGCTCTATGGCCTGTACTTTCTCTGGATTCACTTTAAAACCGCCGTTTCTCACAATGAAGCCTAGAAACTTCCCTTCTTCCATGCCAAAAGAGCACTTGGCTGGATTCAGCTTCATATTTACACTGCGCAATGAATTGAATGTTTTTTCGATGTCTTTCAACATTTGGTCCTCTTCGGGACTTTTAACCACTAGATCATCGATGTAAACTTCAATATGCTTTCCGATGTCCCCTGCGAAGGTTTTGTCCATTAAGCGTTGGTATGTTGCGCCAGCATTTTTCAGGCCGAAAGGCATTTTTGTGTAGCAAAAGATTCCAAGATCAGTTCTAAAGGCTGTCTTGTCTTCATCTTCGAGTTTCATCTGAACTTGATGATAACCCTTGTAGCAATCCAAAAAGCACTTCCATCTATATGGCGCGAGGGAGTCTATCTTTTTGTCAATCTCAGGCAAGGAATAGCAATCTTTTGGGCATGCCTTGTTGAGATCGGTATAGTCTATGCACATTCGCCATCCGCCGTTTGACATTTCAACCATCACTGGGTTCGCAACCCAACTCTGATATCGTACCTCCCGCAAGATCCCAGCCTTGAGCAACTCGCATACTTGCTCATTCATTGCTTTTGTTTTGTCTGCTCCCAAGCTGCGCCTTCTTTGGACCTTTGGTTCAACAAAGGGGTAAGTGTTTAAGCAATGTTCGGTTATGTTGCGCGGGACACCGGTCATGTCTGCCGGGGTCCAGGCAAATATATTCATATTTCGGAACAACAATTGCTTTAAACGCGTTCGGATGTCTGATGAAATGGCGTGGCCAATTGTCACTGTTTGCTCTGGGTATTTGCGGCTTAAAACCCATTTTTCGGGCTCGGTCGTGGAAACCTTCGCCGCTTTCGCTGGGCGCACTTCTTCAGTTGACATCACTTCCTTTTTGGCATAAATGATTGCTACTCCCGTTTTGGTTGGGAACCCTATAGCAGAGTGGGGCGTTGAAGTCACCATGTTCAGCTCGCCCTGGGTCTCCCTCCCAATTAACACATCATGCCTTGATTTCACTGGCATCACCATGAAATTCACATTTGTTGTTCTTGAATGTTTCCCGTCAGAAAGCGTGACGGGGAAACTAATCTGACCGAGTGGGAAAACCATCTCATTGCAAAATCCGAACAAGGGATAATCGACTGGCTCGAGTCTCGCTTTATCTTCTTCATCAAATTGGTTAAAACACTGTTCGTAAATGATGTCAGCTGTACTTCCCGGATCAATGAATATGTACTCCATTTCATAATGGCCGATGACACCGGTAATGACGACGGGTCGTGTGGCACGAGGACCGCCGCGCACTATCAGGAAAATGACCTGTTGCTCTTGCCAAGAAGGCTCGTAGGGACGCTTTCCTTTCTCTTTCGCGCTATATCTAGGTCCGTTGACCATGTGAGTCTCTAGGCGTCGGACTTTCTTGTGGTTCCCTTCATCGTGGCGCTGGAGCTGACGAGTTTCTTTGCGCACGTTCTTCACCAAATGGCTTAGTTTACCGCTTTTAAGCGCTCTCTCGATTTCTTGGCGCAAACTATAACAGTCATCGGTCAAGTGCCCTGAGTCTTTATGAAAATCGCAGTACAAGTTGGGGTCTTGCCCCTTCTTGTTTGTCATAGGCCTGGGAGCCTTGAAATCGTGATTCTCCGTCATCAATACTTCTTTTGGTGTTTTTGTGAGCGGAGTCCAATGCCTGTCACGATTGTCATCTTTGACTGCTTTCTTGTAACCTATTCGGTCAATTGTTTCACGCGCGTCTTCCCTGTAGCGCGACCTTTCGTCGTGGCCTCTTGATCTCCCAGACTTCCAATCGTTACCCTTGTATTTGTTGCGTTTGTTGTTGTCGCGCGTGTTTCCTCTGGAGAATCGATCTTCAGAATAATAACTCTTGTTACCAGCGAGTGATTCCTCGGTTTGCGCGACGATTTTTGCAGCCTCCATGAGTTTATCCCACTCCTTTGGCATTCCATCTTTGCCTGTGATAGTTCTGATGAGACTATCACAACCTTCTTGAAATGACAACGCATGAGTTGTTCACTGACGCCGCCTATCTCCAAACATTCCTTGTTAAAACGGGTGATGAAGTCCTCCAGACCTTCACCATCTCTTCGCCAAATATCTTCTACTTCAGCTGTGTCGCGCTGGTAGCGACGTTGTTGGCTGAAGTAGCTCAAAAACTGCGTCTTGAAATCTACCCACGATTTAATCTTCTCAGGCGGAAGGCTGTCAAACTAGGCGCGAGCCGCCCCGGTAAGAGTTTGAATAAACAAGTGACACCACATGGGCATGTTCCAACCTCCCATGCAGCCTACACTTGTGAATGTTCTGACGTGATCATCTGGATCAGTCAATCCGTTGAATTTCCGACAGTCGGGGGTAGCTTCTCTCGTGGGCGCGAGTGCGATTTTCCGGATGAACTTGGAGTGTTCCGCAGCTTCCGCTGGTCGGTATGCCAGGCGGAAATCTCTTTCAGCTTCTTCTGTGTAGCCAATGTGCTGTCTCGGCTTGAAGTACTCATGGTTTTTTGGCAAGCTGTTAAAGACTGGCGGGCCCTCGTCATCTTCCCAAGTCGGATCATTCGGGTCTGTCTCTTCCCATTCGTTGTTCATGTTGTGCGGCGTGAGCCGGCTGTGAACAGGTCCTCGTTGAAGGTTTGACGGATAGTCGTAGTAACTATCCGTTTCCCCTCTTGTACCGCGCGTGTCGTGTATGCTCAAACGTCTTGTAGGGGGAGGTCTGTTGATCCTGCCTTGGAGATTGGACGGTGGGGGCATCTGGCGTACCCCCTGGCTTTGAGGAGTTACCAAGGACGGTTCTGCCGTCAAAACTGCTTGTTGCGCAATCAGCGACTGGTACGCTGCATTGATAGTAGCGATGTTCTTGGCATACCATGAGGCTGGGGTTTCGCCCTCTGGTAGCCCTAGTAATGCCGAAACATTTTGAGTCGGTGCTGGGTTCGAAGGTTCTTCTCCGTTGTTTCCTGGGGTGACCACCTGAGTGATGCGGGTGATACTCCCGCACGGGCCCCCAGTATTGGTTACTTCGACTTCACCAATTTCTTCAATTTGTTGGGCTTGTAAGTTTTGGATTCCTTCACCCAACGCCGCGTTAGAGTTGGCTCCGAAGCCGAACTCTGGAATGATTCCTTGACCAGCCATGATCGAAGGAAGAAAAGATGTCAAAGGCTCAAATAAAAGAAGATGAAGATGGTTATAGAAAAAACTGGTGGGCGCCAATGAAGAAACACTGAACTGATTAAGGTTAATAATCGGTTTGGTTTATGTTTCTATCATAGTGGTTAATCTTCTAGTGAATATTTGAGCTCCGACTTGATGCTTAATCCTGCAAAACAGAACACCGTTACTCGTTAAGAGGGGAATGTGGGGGTTTCCCTCTTAACCAGGCTCCGGCGTGAGAATAAGCGACTGCTTTGGGAGGATAATTAAGTGCTAAGAGTGAGAGTAGAGGGAATAGAATGTTTAACCTGTGGACTGAGGTCCCTATTTATAGCCGGAGAGTTGTAAGAGGATATGGGCTGATGGGCCTTGGGCCGGAAATGGACAACATAACGGATATGCTCTTTGTCTCACTAGTGTCGACCGTTTAATGGCTTCTAGAAGCTCTTCGGTGCTGGCGCACCTTGATTGGAGCCACGTGTCATTGTTGTCGGCTCTGCTGCTCTTCTGCCATCAGCAGACAAGTGGAGATCGTGGGACAGATGTCTCCGTCCTCTGATTGGTGCCACGTAGGCGTCCTTGAGTACTTCTCGTCAGACGATCGTGGCGCACGATTGACCAGATCCTGTTGGACGCTCATTGGCTCTTTTCACTGCCACTTGTACCTTGTGTACCACTGGAGGCAGCCTTGCGCTGCCTTCCTATGAGGCTCATGCTGAGCATCTAATCTAACCCCGCGCGGGTTAGTGTGCCCATGTGTTCCTTTATTTTATGCTAAGTGCTGATATCGGAGTTTCTTGTGGGCGATGCCTCGCGCGACATAGAACAGAAGTGTTGTAGCTCGCGCGGGGCTCTTGGTAGGAAGTTTATTTAATTAAGGAGTATGGTCTCACGTGCAACCTCAACGGAGGTTTGCGCGGCCTTTTTGGGATCATACCCCTTCATTTATAAAAACATTTCAAATTTATGTTTGATCTCTACTCGATCTTGTTCAAGCTCAGCTCAATTTGAGATTTTAACAAATTGATCTCGACTAACTCACAACCAGCTCGACTTGGCTTGATTACATTATTGATAAAAAAGTTATCAAGAATATCTAAATAAAAAAATTATCAAGAATATCTAAAAAAAATGGTAATTTGCTGATGAAAAGGTTGATGGATTTTGTAGGTTGCGAGATATCGCAAGTAATTATGATGACATAGTTGACGGTGTCAATCTTTCTTTTGTACATCTTATTCCACAAATTCCTATTCTATCCTATTTTCCTCCACGTTATGGAAGCTTGACTTTACTTAATTGGATCATTTTAGTCTTTGACAGCTTTTTTATTCAAGTTTAGCCTTGATTATTGTTTAATATGTTATATATTGGGTTGTTCTGGCTCACCCAACACACTTCTAAATCTATTATATTAATAATTTTCTTTAAAATGATTTCACTAAAATCCCTATGCATGCACCAGGATATATTGCACGAACAACATTTAGGTGGTGTTTAGTTTCAGTTGAGACTGAAAAATAAGTATTTTGAAAGAATATGAGAAGATGAAAATATATTACGATTAAAATATGGTTTAAGTTCACGTACAAAGTGTCTTATCGTACAAAAGACATGAAAAAGGAAAAAAAAAAAAAAACGCGGTGACATTTTCGTAATTATTTGCTCGTAGGATAATTATCAAAACTACTCTAAAAATGATCTTGTAGAGTAATTTTGATCTTGTAGAGTAATTATCAAAATTACTCTACAAGTGTATCAAAATTACTCTGTATCAAAATTACTATACAAGTGTATCAAAATTAATATGTAAGTTTATCAAACAACATTTCTTTATCAAAATTACAAGTGTATCAAAATTACTCTGTATCAAAATTACTCTGTATCAAAATTAGAAGATCAAAATTACAATACAAGATCATTTGCAGAGTAACTATGATACTCTACAAAATTTCTTTACAAAATCAATATTATCCTAAAAGAACATTTTACAAAATTACTCTACAAGATCAAAATTACCCTACAAGATCATTTGTAGAGTAATTTTGATAATTACTCTACGAGTAATAACTACGAAAATACCACCGCATTTTTTTTTATATTTTCACTCTATTCGTATATTTTGTATGACAAGGGTATTTGTATTTGATCTTTTGTCTTAAAATACGGTAAATTTCATATACTTCTTTATAAACTTACAAAGATATATTCTCAAAACAAAAGTTGTTCATGCATAATGTCCAATGCCCTTAGTGCGTGATTCGGAAAATAATACTTTTAAAAGTTTAGAAATGAATATATAAAACTGCGAAAAAAATAAGAGAAATTTTTGTTTTGTAAGCTGTGCTAGAAATTGAATTTTGATTGTTATTTATTATACAAAAAAGCTTAAAGAGAATTAAAAATATAGAAAAAAGAATACATAAATACAAACACCATATAGGTTCCTAGAGTCTAGACTCTAGTATGTAGCGGTTGTTTGGTTCCTAAAATGTCAATGAAGTAACTAGAATGTTTCAATAAAATTTGAATCAAATTTACCAAAAATTAAGACGTTTGATTCATAAATTTGATTTAAAAAATAACGCAAGGAAAAAGGTTAAATAACAAAATTACCTTAAAAAAACCTATCACCCTTCACAGTCATCAACTTGATATACATGACTAGCTGGGGATTGCGTCCAGGGGCGAATCCAGGGTTGTTTTAGGGTTCCGGGAACCCCTCAGTTTAGAAAAAAATGGAAAAAATTAGTGAAAACCTTATATGATTTGGAAAAATTATTGAGAATTTACCAAAAGAAACCCCATAGAAAAAAGTTTCCGAATCCGTCACTGATTGCATCAATGTTACATGTTGATTAACTTTCAATTCATATATTGAGAAACATAAAATTATACCTAGTTTCGGGTATACAGGATCGGGTACGTGATAATGGTCCGTGATGGCGTAATACATCACTGCAAGAGGTGTATAACGCATAGGTGATGGGATGGAAATGGTGATGAGTATCACGTTGGTGATGGTGTGTGTTGTGTGTGTGACTTTGACTTTAAAGTTGAGGTGTTAAGTTGTGATTGGGTATGATGTGTGTGACGGATTCTGAAGACGATTGCAAATGTGATAGAGTGAAATGTAATGTAATAATGTGTCAAATGGTGATTGAATGTGATAGTGTAATGGGTGCAAAGGCGGTTCCACGTTCATAGTTGGGTGGGCAATGGCCCACCGTACCCTCACGTAAATTGGAAAATTATTAGTGTGTTTCTTTGGGTTTCAATTCAAATTGTTTGTTTTTCTAATAAGTTTTAAGCCAAGTTTTGGGCACCTTTATAATAAACTAGGGCCCAATTGCACAAAGCCATGAAGAAAATAAAAAACTCATCTTTTAATATTTATTTGTTTTTTTCTTGTTTTCTATTTTTTTTAGCTTTGTCCAACTGATTATTATTGTTTAATCTTGTTTATTGGAGTTAAGTTTTGTTTAATTATTTACTTCACTAACTGAAAATGATTATTAATATACTGAAACAAACTTGTTTGCTTATGTTTAGTTATTCTACTATTAGGAGTTAGAGAAAATGTTAAAAAATAAAAATTGCCGTTCATGACCCGACCCGAATAAGACCCGGTCCATTTTTTTCCCCCGTCCATAAAATTGTGCCGGACACCATGTTCACATGTTATGGTTTGAACTAAGATGTTACAAATTGTTACACTTTGTTTATGTTACCTAATGGTTGTTGCTTCGGAGATCTGGATGTTTTCATCCGCAGACAAAGTAATAGAGGCCGTTTACCTTCTATTTCAATGTAATATCCATTTGGGTGCTTTTGAATCATCGTTTCTCGATTAAAAAAGATTGTCAGGCTAAGGCCACTCGGGGCGGGTCCGTTATCATAGTTCATCACGCGTTGAACTCCAATGGAACACCGCCGCCGGTCAAAGTTCCACGCGTTGTAAACAAAACGCGTTACACCCATCACTCGTTAAACTTTTGAAAAATCCGACCGTTTGTTTGAACTTGACCGTTTTAAAACGGTAACTTTTAATAAAAAAAATCCATTTTATCTATATATATATTCACATTTTAACCATTTTTTCACACACCAAACTATATCTTTTAAACCATTTTAAACCCATTTCACACAATTTTTATATCTTTCTCAAATGGAATTCCCTACGGATTCGACGTTTCCGATGTCTAGCGATACCGACACCGAGTCGTCTTCCGACAACGACACGCTAAACTATTTTGTGTCGGTGTATAACAAGCTTGATGCCGAGTCGTCCCGCCCAAAGAAGAAGATGGTCGACCGTGATCGTATAAGTGCTAACGAAGTTTTGATGAACGATTATTTTGTGGAAACCCCGCTATACAATGCCGAACGATTAATTTTAGTGTTTTATTGTTAATTTCTAATTTAAAATAAAAAATTAAAAAAAATTGGGAGGGAGTGATAGAATTCCATCACTAGTGATTCCACACCTCCTACATTTCTATCACTAGTGATGGGAATTTGATTAATGACATGGCATGACTTGATTGGATAGTGAGAGTGATGGATTCTATCACTAGTGAACCACCCCTAGTCCCCTAATAATCCACTAAATCACTGCTAAATGAGTTCCTGTCGACAAAGTTTGCCATAAAATATATGTCAACCGCCTTTAAGCGACGAACTAGCACACTCTATCATGAAATATTTTGTCGTTTCAGCAAAAGGTTGTGATGGTTTCTCAACTATAAAAAAAAAATCTTTGGTCAACGTATGTACACGATTTCACAAGAGAAACACAACTTATGCTTGTTTTTATTCTGAAATATCCAATTAAGACTTTTAAATTAGCATCAAAATACTTTGATCTAACACTGACCATACATGATTTTGAGAGATGCAAGAAAAAAATGGTGCAACCAGGGAATTACATCTGCGGAAAACAGGAACACCGTCCTCAAAATCAGTGAACGTGAAAATCTTTGTGGAATCGGGACGAGTCTGTGCCTTTTTAGTAAGTGCCTTTTTAGTAATTAAAGATTCTTTAGGAACAGGATCCTCTGCCAGAGCTGTGTGTACCCAGCCACCAAACCCCCTACTGGTCTAGTGCACCAAACCTCCTACTGGTCCAGGCGGGGCAGGACGGAAGTACATCAAGTACCGAGAGTGGACCATCCCAAAAGACGAAGATGTACCAAGCATTAATCATAGAAGTGGAAACTGATGTGTAAATGTAAGATGAAGTTACAAAGTGAAGACATAAATTATGATATGATGTTTGCTAGAGAAAGTGAACCTATAAAAGAGTTTGCATAGTTTATAAACCATGAACAAAAAACATTGAAACAATAAACTAAACGAAGGATCATCATGCAACCAACATACAAAAACTTATAAAGATAGAAAGTTTGCATTGAGCATAGTTTAGTCAAACAACGAACACCAATTATTTAGAGCATTCTAAATCTAGATCATCCAATTAGAACCAGGGAGTCGAAAACATATATACCCAAAAATCTCTATACAAAAACTACAAATATAACACTACTGAACAAAAAGTTCGGGGTGTCGGGCGCCCCCCGGCCCCTTCTATGTATACTTCGCCCCTGACTAGCGTAATATCCGCATGTGTAAACATCGCATCTCCATTTCGCTGCATCAATACAACCTTCTTTTTTGCTTTCACCTTCAACAACTTCTCCAATATGCTAACCAACTTATTAACCATAATAGGGGAAGTGTTTCCCAAATTAATAATCCTAAACTGTGCTTCCCCTTTCTTCTTCCTACCACTGCCCGCTCTCTTTTTCGCAGTATCAATCCCTGATAAACACCCTTTCACAATATCATCAATGTAGGTAAAGTTCCTAGACACGGTTGCATGATCAACCCCTTCAGATATCGAAATCGCTCTCCTTTTCAATGTATGTACTCACTTAGTGTTAGTATATTAGAAGGATCAGTAGCCACGTTCGTTGGTTGTCTAACAGTGAATCTAAACATTTTAACAATGGGAATCACCTAAAGGACCATTTTGACCAACAACATTGAGGACCTAAGCATTAATAAGGATTTTGATCAATGGGCTTTAGCCGGTTCCATGCTTGGTTGCCACTTATGGTGTTTTTGGCTGTTAAAAGTTGACCGATTACGCACAATTATGTCTTTAAACTTGGAAAATCGATCATCATTTTCATAGATTGAGGTTCAACATGCAATGGTTTATTAGTATTAGGATTCGGATATTCACAAATATATTGTATAGAAAAGGTCAATATTTGTAATCTTATCTCTTCCTAGAATAGGTCAATCTATGTATTATTATATTATGATTACGGAATGTGAAATCTTTGATTTCTTTATCTTTTCGGTTCCGTTGTTAATCTCAAATTATTCTAGGTTGTTTTGAGATTGAATTTGCTAAAGATATATACAAATGATTATTGAAAATTCATGCAAAATTAAAATGCTTTCTTGTGATCCATAAATATGTACGTGGGATTAAGTAACCATAGTTTAAGGTGCCCTTCGTGTGGAGTTGAATTATTTGGGATATTAAATTGTTACAAAATAAGAGACTGGATGAAGCATATGCAAAAGGTTACATAAATGCCCTTATTATTTCATGTGATAGATAATACATAAACAAGGATATGAAACATATGCTTATTAAACACATATATAAAGTTTCACCATGTATGTTAAGTTATAACTAGATGGTATACTTTTCATAGTTACAAGTCATATGTTTTTAGTTTCCACCACTTTCTTCATATCCATATACCGTTTTTAGTTTCCACCACCTCGTCGGTCACCAAATACGCCTCCTTCTCCACCACCTCCGCTACCTGGGCTTCCTCCAATGTCTCCACCACCCCCTTCTCCATCATCAAATACGGCCCCTGCTCGACCAGCTTGACTTGCTCCACCCCGATATTTTTGGTCTCCTACTCCCCCGCCACCCGCAGAACCCCTTCCTATTCCATCAACACCTCCCAATCCTACTTCCCCACCTATACTCCCTCCACCGCGATGTTCTTGGACTCCTACTCCCCCGCCACCCGCAGAACCCCTTCCTATTCCATCAACACTTCCCAATCCTACTTCCCCACCTATACCCCCACCATGCTCACTAATTGTTTTCTTTTCATCTTCAGAAAGATTTCTACCACCAACTATGTTAGTGGTGCAAAATATAAAGCCAACGAATGCAAAGACTAAAAGCTTATAACCCATCATATATCCTTGTTTAACAATCTACTGATGACTTGCAAGGAAGTGAGTGAAAAAGCATAACAAAGTCATAGGTATTTATAAGGATTCCAATGGACACCATTTCAACGAGACACTTGAGATACAATTAAATTAAGCAATCTTTTGCCTAATAGTTATAACATGAAAGAGCATATTCGACGCTAGACATTTCAAACATGTCAAATTAGCCACAACATCCAATAAAATAAGACGAACTGAACGAATATGAACGCGATATGTTCGTGTTTGTTCGTTTAACATTAACCAAACAAATGATCGAACACGAACAATTAAGCGATTGGTGAACGCTCAGTTTGTTTATAGGCTTAAGTGATATATATATAACGTACAAATGCCCTTATTTTGCAATATGTAAGCTATCATCTCAGCCAGGGGCGGACCTAGTGTGGTCCGAGGCGTAGCCCGGGCTACGGCTCAACTTTTATCCGGTAGTGTAAAAAAAATTTCTTTTTTCGATTTTTATACTAAGGACACCCCTCAACAACAATTAGGACACCCCTTAAAAAAAATTACAAACTGAAATTAAGCCTCAAAAATACTGATTGTATTGTCCCAAATAACCATGGAAGGAAAACAAAGAAGAAAGATGAAGTTGGTAAAGTTTCTTTGTTAGCGTTGAAGTGAAATAAAAAAAAGTTGCAGGTTTTGATACAAGGAAGAAACGTTTCTTTAGGAGTACATCTTGGGAAGATAAGTCTGAAAGTCAAAAGTTAATTTAATTTACCTTTCAATTCCAAAAAATACATTTTAATTCTTTCTTTAAAAAAACAATTTAATATAACCTGTTAGGTGGGGTGGGGATGGACTATTAAGGGATTTGTGTTGTGTATAAATATTGAGAAGCAGTTTCATTATATTCAACAATTAGTATGTCTTGTAGCGAAATTCGGTTTACAATCTTCTTGCTCCAACGCACAGTCTTCATTCTTTGCGTAATCGATCGGCCCCTTACATAAAAATTAAAAATAAATCTAGCCCGGTTTAAAACCTAAAAACTTATTGTTAATATTGATTCATAAAACATAGCTCAAATGTGAAATGCTCAATATGGATTCATTAACCTAAATACTAATAACATTAAAAAACTAGTTTATAAAATTTAATTCTTTAAGGCCTAAGTGTCTTTTTTTGGCTCGACCAGGGCACTTGATTTTCAAGATTGGCCCTGCCCCGTAATATAGGTAAAAAAAATTCTCCATTCTATAAATTATATAAACACACGGTAAAAAAATTTGGATACCCCTGAATATTTCTTCTGGTTCCGCCACTGATCTCAGCCGTCCGATCTGGTGCGAATGCACTTTTGAACATGCAATTTGTGCTGAAAAACCAACATGCGAAATTGCTTTATATACCAACATGCGATTTCGAACATGTTTTTTTAAAAATTGCGATTTCACAATATCGTATGTATTGTACATTAAGGGATATTATATTTTACACTTTCACTAGATATATACATATAGGGGAAGGTTTAAATGAGAACGCTAAATAGTGTGAGAACCGTGAGAACAAATGAAAAAACCGCAAGAACTTGGTCAAAAACAATTCAAATTCAAATTTTTTTTCCACACTTATCATTATTATTCGAATACAATGTTAGAAATTTAATTTACACGTTTAAATTTACATGAATTCACAAATAAAGAAAATTTACACATGCGTAAGTTTGCCATTTACACATGTGTAAATCTATTGGTTTTTTCATTCGTTCTCACGATTCTCGCAAATATTTAGCGTACTCAAGATAACCCTCCCCTACACACACACACACACATACACACACACACACACACACATATATATATATATATATATGTATGTATAGGGTGGGGTTCTAGAGTGAACACTAGCGTATTTGCAAACTGAGTGAACAAATCTTGGCCATTGATTTACATACGTGGATGGCTAGGATGTCATCATCAAATTCTGGCCATTGATCTACACACATGTATGGCCAGGATTAGTTCGCTCAGTTCACAAACTACACTAGTGTTCACTCTTGAACCTAATCCTATATATATAGGGTCAGGATTTAGAGAAAACGGTAGAAAGTGTGAGAACGGTGAGAACGCTTATTGATCGTCCGATCAAAACAATCTATGGACTAGATTGGTGCGGTGGCATTTTCGTAAATAACATCAATTTTATTACGTGGTCGTGCTTCATTAAGGGTAAAAAGGTAAAACACTATTTCTCACATAAAACGCCATTGAAGAATAAAACGCCAAATAAATACAGAAAGCCAATTTTATCACTGCGCACTTTTTCTGTGTTTTTATTTAAGCTCTCTGGCTACAAAAACGCCACAAAATATGAAGCGCCATAATATATAACGCCAAACCTTACATCCGGATAAATGTTAATTACATTTTTTCTTATAAAAATAATATCCCGCCTAAACTACGCGCCAAAAAAAATTCTATAAATAGAAACGTCTCACCACCTTCCGTTTATCACAACAAAAAAACACACAAAAAACACAGTGGTTGCTAAAAAAATACAACTCAATGTAAAACGCCAAAAAATACAACGATGGAAAACATCTTTTCTTTGATACTCAGTAATGTTCTGCATGAAGTTTCGCTGAATGATTTGTTACGTGAGCGAAAGACTGACAACTATCAGAGCCCTGGTCAGCAATCTTCGGGCAGTCAGGGAAGGGGTGTGTATCGAGGAAGTCACCCAAGGTGCAACAATTATAACAGAAACCACAGTGGCCAGTGCAAGAAGGGTCGTTGTCAGAGGTGTCTCAAGATGGGTTATGAGGCCAAGGATTGTAGGAGCCCACGACCTGTAACTCAGAACCAGCAGCAGCAGCAAACACCGCAGAATCAGCAACAGGGCAACAAGGGATGTTTTCATTGTGGCGCTGAAGGTCACTTCAAGAGACACTGCCCCCAGTTAAACCGAAACCAGAACAACAACAACAACAACAACAACAACAACAACAATCAAGGCAATGGGAACAACAACGGGGGAAATAACAATGATGGGAACAACGGCGCTAGAGGTCGTGCATTTGTGCTGGGGCAGGGTGATGCCAGGAATGATCCTAACGTGGTTATGGGTAGGTTCCTTCTCGATGACTTTTATGTTACTGTTTTGTTTGATTCGGGTGCGGATACCAGTTATATGTCACTGAAAGTTAGTCAAATGCTCAAACGTACACCCACACTTCTGAACACTAAGCATGTCATAGAGTTAGCTAACGGTAAAAGTCTAGAGGCCACACACATAGTTCAGGGTTGTAATCTTATCCTCGCTGGTCAGACTTTCTCTATCGATCTCATTCCTATAACTATGGGTAGTTTCGACATCGTCATTGGTATGGATTGGTTATCCCAACAGCAAGCAGAGATCTTATGCAAGGAGAAGATTGTTCGTACTCCCCGTTCTGGCAAGGAACCTCTCGAAGTGCAAGGCGACAAGAGTGGTGCCGTTGTTGGCATCATCTCTTTCCTAAAGGCCCAGAAGTATCTGCGAAAGGGCCACACCGCTATTTTAGCGCTTGTTACTGACGCATCAACAAAGGAGAAGAGATTGGAGGACATTCAGTAGTATGCGATTTTCCTCAAGTGTTCCCAGAGGAATTACCTGGGCTACCACCTCATCGCCAGGTCGAATTCCAGATTGAACTAGCTCCAGGAGCAGCACCAATAGCTCGTGCACCATATCGCTTAGCTCCAACTGAGCTGGAAGAACTGTCTAAGCAACTGCAAGAACTCTTGGATAAGGGTTTTATTCGTCCTAGCTCTTCTCCTTGGGGAGCTCCAGTATTATTCGTGAAAAAGAAGGACGGTACCTTCAGGATGTGCATAGATTATCGCGAGCTCAACAAGGTGACAGTGAAGAATCGCTATCCTCTTCCAGGTATTGATGATTTGTTCGATCAGTTGCAAGGATCGAGCTACTACTCAAAGATAGATCTGAGGTCAGGCTACCATCAGCTGAGAGTCCAGGATGAGGACGTCTCCAAAACAGCATTTAGAACTCGCTACGGCCACTACGAGTTTCTTGTCATGCCATTCGGGCTAACGAACGCACCGGCAGTCTTCATGGATCTTATGAACAGAGTGTGCAAGCATTATTTAGACAAGTTTGTGATTGTCTTCATCGACGACATCCTGATCTACTCCAAGAGTCAGGAGGAACACGAGCAGCATTTGCGACTTATTTTGAAGCTCCTTCGAACAGAACAGTTGTACGCCAAGTTTTCAAAATGCGACTTCTGGCTTCGTGAAGTCCACTTTCTAGGCCACGTGGTAAACAAGGACGGGATTTATGTGGATCCATCCAAGGTAGACTCGATCAGAAACTGGCCTGCACCACGTACACCAACGGAAATACGCCAATTCTTGGGTTTGGCAGGTTACTATAGAAGGTTCATTAAAGACTTCTCAAAAATTGCGCAGCCGCTTACACTACTGACACAGAAGGGTGTCACCTACCGTTGGGGTAGTACACAGGAAACTGCTTTTCAGCACTTATAAGACAGGCTCTGCAGCGCACCTATTCTTTCATTGCCAGAGGGCACGGACGATTTCGTGGTTTATTGCGACGCATCCATTCAGGGCCTTGGATGTGTGTTAATGCAGCGTGACAAGGTCATTGCGTATGCTTCGCGCCAACTCAAGGTTCATGAACGGAACTATACTACGCACGATTTAGAGCTGGGAGCTGTTGTTTTTGCACTTAAGATATGGCGACACTACCTGTACGGTACCAAGTGCACTATCTACACCGATCACAGGAGTCTCGAGCATATCTTCTAGCAGAAGGAATTGAACATGCGTCAACGTCGATGGGTTGAGCTACTTAATGATTACGAATGTGCCATCAAGTACCATCCGGGCAAAGCCAATGTTGTGGCTGACGCCCTCAGTCGAAAGGATACTACGCCTAGGCGCGTACGAGCACTACAACTTACTATTCAGTCTGGTCTTCCTGCTTAGATACGAGATGATCAGGTAGAAGCATTGAAACCAGAAAATGTCAGGGTTGAAGCCTTACGTGGCTCAAGGCAACGATTAGAACAGAAGGAAGACGGCGCCTATTATGTAACGGGGCGTATTTGGGTCCCACTATATGGAAACTTACGCGAGCTTGTAATGGACGAAGCGCATAAGTCTCGCTACTCGGTACATCCAGGTTCGGATAAAATGTACCACGATCTCAGAACTACGTATTGGTGGCCTAGCATGAAAGCTCACATAGCAACATACGTTAGCAAGTGCTTGACTTGTGCGAGAGTCAAGTCGGAATACCAGAAACCATCAGGCCTACTTCAGCAACCAAAGATACCACAATGGAAATGGGAGGAAATTTCCATGGACTTTGTTACTGGCCTGCCTAGATCTCAGCGTGGTAACGATACCATTTGGGTGATCGTGGATCGACTCACAAAGTCTGCACACTTCCTGGCTATTAAGGAAACAGACAAGTTCTCCACTCTAGCAGACATATATCTTAAGGAAGTTGTCTCAAGGCATGGAGTGCCGACCTCTATTATCTCTGATCGAGATGCACGATATACTTCAGAACTATGGCAAGCAATGCACAAATCTTTTGGCTCTCGATTAGACATGAGCACAGCTTACCACCCTCAGACGGATGGGCAGTCTGAGCGCACTATCCAGACTCTAGAAGACATGCTTCGGGCGTGTGTTATTGATTTCGGCAACAGCTGGGAAAAGCATCTCCCGTTAGTGGAGTTTCTCGTACAATAACAGTTACCATACCAGCATCCAAGCCGCTCCATTCGAGGCATTGTACGGACGTAAATGCCGGTCACCTCTCTGTTGGGCAGAGGTGGGGGATAGTCAGATCACAGGTCCAGAACTTGTAGTTGATGCTACTGAACGGATTACACAGATACGGCAACGCATGGCGGCGGCTCGTGACCGTCAGAAAAGTTACGCTGATAAGCGCAGGAAACCACTCGAGTTCCAAGTTGGGGATCGAGTGCTACTCAAAGTCTCACCCTGGAAGGGTGTGGTTCGTTTTGGCAAACGGGGTAAACTTAATCCACGGTATGTCGGACCGTTCGAAATCATAGAAAGAATAGGCAAAGTGGCCTACAAACTAAACCTACCAGCAGAACTCGGTGCAGTTCACAACGTTTTCCACGTGTCGAATCTGAAGAGGTGTCTGTCAGATGAGACCCTCATAGTTCCTTTGAAGGAGCTCACTATCGACGAACAGTTGTGATTCGTCGAGGAACCAGTTGAAATCACGGACCGGGATGTCAAGGTCCTTAAGAACACTAGAATACCTCTTGTTCGAGTTCGTTGGAACTCCCGTCGTGGCCCAGAGTTCACCTGGGAACGCGAAGACCAAATGAAGCAAAAGTATCCCCAATTGTTCGCAAACAGTACACCCACTACTGAGGCTGAAGCTACCATGAAATTTCGGGACGAAATTCCAGATCAACGGGGGGAGGATGTGACACCCCAGGAAAACCATGCAACTTAACTAGCTGCCTCAGTGAGTACGTACCAAATTTCGAGACAGAATTTCTTTCAACTTGGGGATAATGTGACAACTCGTGTTTCAAACCTCTCATTGTACTTTGGTTATGTGATTATGTGAACATGTTGATTAACTGAATGATATGTGATGTTATGTATTAATGTGTGACGAATGTATGTATTTAAACAAACCGATCGCACAACACTTGGCCAATCGCACAAGCCTTTGGGCTTCGGCTTCTTACCACTCTTGGCCTACACTCTTTGAACCCGAACCGAATGGGCAGCCCATTAGGGGTTTCGACCACTCCTATATATAAACAACACAAAACCTCATTGAGGGTTTTGTTTCCTCATTATTTGCAAATCAAGAAATACACAAACCCTACTCTCTTTCCTCGATCTTGAAGCCGACGACAAGCATCCCCTCTTCCTCGAAGCTTTCTTACTTGGATCGATCCCATTCTTCTCTCAACCGGTTAGTGTTAGTAATTATCGATTGTGTGTTGAATGATGTTTTAATCTATTTGTATTACATGGTGATTTAAGGATGGTATATGTTTGATTGTAATGTAAATTGATGAGATATGGTGTTCATGAAATCGGCTCACACATGTGTATTTAGAGTTGATGATTACGTGATGATGATCTTGAATCGGATGCATGATAATCGGCTGTGATATGTTTATGTTAGGATAAATTATTGTGTTGTCACGATTGGGATGTATGCTATAAATCGAGAACATGAGTCGGATTAACGCTATAATCATTGTTATGTTTTGTAATTGTTTTAAGGTTCATAAGAAATTGATATTAAAAGCCTTGTTTGATCGATTACTATGTGATTTGGAAGTGTTAGTATTGATTGATGAATTGTAAACTTGGAAACTAATTGATTGGATGTAACTGATTGCATGAATCACGGGAAATAGTTAATCAATCGCACAAGCTTGTCGGTCACACAAGATCAGATCACATCTGATCGCACAACACAATCGCACAAGACTAGGTACAACCGTCTAGGCTCAGTGTACAAAACAGTTATGCATGATCGCACAAGACAAGTGGATCGCACAAGGTAGTGCCGATCGCACAAGTCTTAGGCCATACACGTCTGTTGGATCCCATTAGGCTGATTGGGCCTTAAGGCCCAATATTCAGTCGTACAAGGGGGTTCTGAGTCGCACAAGTTTAATTGGATCGCACAAGCTCTAATGAGCCGCACAAGATCACAGTCGAGCCACACACCAAAGAACAACTGTTGATGTAGTTGGGCCTCAAAGCCCAAATCACAATCGCACAGGTTATCCGGATTGCACAAGTTCGTCCGGACCGCACAAGATCCCTACTTGTTGTTATTTGGGCCGAGTATGTTGTTAGACTGTTTATATTGTTGGGTCGGGTTCATGATGGATCGCACAACATGTTGTGGATCGCACAACATGTAGGGTCGGGTACTATTGGGCTTATATTTGAATCGCACAAGTATGAATGTGTTATGCTCGTGACTGTTATGTGTTTTCCATGATCCATACGTGCTCGAAACCTGTTAGTTATGCGTAAATATACGTGCATTACTTGAAATCAAGACCTGACTTGTATGGTAACCATGTTAGGACGTGGTTGACCCCCTTAGCTCAAGTAACCTTTCTGTGTATCTGCCTAGCAAACCAAGGTGAGTTCACACTCTTACCAAGGCATGGGATTCCCGGTGGGTAGGGAATGGGATTGAACAGTTACTCGTACTTACGCTACTACTAGACTATCTACCATCGTCCTCGGTCGCGAAGGACCCTTACGTAAAACCTATGTAAACTTGTGCTTACCACTGTCCTCAGGTTTCGAGGGACACTTACGTAAAACCTACGTAAACTTATATCTACTACTGCCTCGGGTTATGAAGGGCACTTACATAAAACCTACGTAAACCTCACGCGTACCACTGTCCTCGGGTTAAGAAGGGCACTTACGTAAAACCTACGTAAACCTCGTACGTACTCCTGTTCTCGGGTTAAGAAGAACACTCATGGTTACAACTAGTCTAGTACATACAACATGGGAAGCCCCCACTAACTGAACATACGGCATGGGAAGCCCCCACTAATTGAACATACAAATGGCTTAGTTAATAACGCATAGTTATGCAACGAACTTACTTACTGTGAACTCGCTCAACTAGTTGTTGACTCTTTGTTACATGCCTTGCAGGACAATAGGTACTCATGGAGCTTGCACGGGAGGCGCGATCGTTGTGGGAACATGGACTGTTGAGTTCCATGTTAAACATTTACACTTTATGAACTTATACTCATGTTTGGGTTTCACAATTATGCTTCCGCTATACTTTAACTATGTTTGGTTTGACCACCTTTTATATTGATGGGTTGAATTTTTATTTAATACTTGCAATGTTCAATATGATTGGTGGCTTGATCCTGGTCATGTCACGCCTCCATGCGGTGGTACTCCGCGTGTGGATTTTGGGGGTGTGACAATTTGGATAATAAGAAGAGACCTATACCAGTGTAAATGCTACTTTGGCCTTGATGATTATAATGAAGACGACGGGCAGATAGCATCCACCCACACGGGGTCGATCTATGTCTCCAACATCTACAAAGACACTTCAACACATGAACAAAGAAAATAAACAACGCCAAACCCAAAACGCCATTTATTTGTCACAGTTCTTGTAGTTTCAAAAGAAAAAAAAGACTGATGACACTGAAGATTTAAATCATAAATTGCTTCTACTTTGTTTTTTTTTTTTAATTTTCTTTATCTGTTGTTTGTTTTGTAATTTTAGTTAATAAACAACAAAAGAATATTAATACTATAATGAAAAATATAATAAAACGCCAAAATGAGCAAATGATTGTAAAACACCATCATGCCATAAAAACGCCCCCAAAAAACTACCAAACTATAATAAAATTACTTTGAACAACTACTATTATATTAAAAAAAGCGTGAAACAATGTGCAAAGAATATAAAGCAAAAGAAGTCCAATCGTTATCTAACCGCCATTGGAAAACAAAACGCCATAATTACAGCCGTCAAGATTTGACGTGTTACACCATAAAAACAGTTGAGTCTGAAAACAAAATACGGTAAACTGAAAAAACAGTAAAATGAAACGACGGAAAACATAATTACTAACATTTATTATATTAAAAGAAAAATTCTTGGGGAATTAAATTTATTTATCTTTTTCAAAACGCCATAATTACCTGTCATGCGCGGGAAAAAAAGTCAATATAAAAGAAGACCATGAGAACACAAGCTCAAACACACCAAAAAATTTGACTAAAACGCCACATATTGTCCAAAACGCCAAAAACTTTAAAAATGGCTAAGGTTATTGCATGGAGGTTTGAAAGGAAAGAGAAACGGATTCATCAAAAAGTTTTCTAATAGGAGAAGAGTAAAGGTAAGGACAATCAAAGCCATGCTTGGAATGAATGAAAAGGTTCAGAAGGATATCCTGGGCCATGGGGTTCCAATGTACAACGATTGTGAAAGAACCAGAACTGTAATAAAAAGACTGAAGAGAAAATTTCCGGCAGAAGATGATGAAGACGATGATGATATTGATGACACTCCTATACCAATACTTAGCAGTTGGGTATTGCATGAGGAAGAAGGAACGCTTGAAGTGACTTATAAAAACGTGGTACGATATTCAAGGCCAATGGAAGAAATGTTAAAGACAGGGTTGCTATCTATCATTGAACAACTCTGTGATTTAGCACCTTCAAACGATCCAAAATCGAAGGATGCAGTGAGATTCAAGAATAGGTTGAAGCAAAGAAGAGACGAGCTAATGGCGTTATACGCAAATATGAAATTTGATGATGAAGAATCTGAAGTAAGTGATGAACAAAGTGATGAGTACATCTCTGATGTAATCCCACCTACGGAAAACTATTAGTTTATTTTGATTTCGTGTTGTTGTAATTTTATAAAATATTAATCTATGGTAATCAATTATTAACAAAAATATACAAAACGCCAAAAAATGACATGGAAAAAGCCATAACGCCAAAAAATTAACTATGTCACACAAAAAGAATTAATTCAACGAGAAGAAATCTGAAAAAAACATTAAAACGCCAAATAATTAAAAATTCTAGATAACGCCAAAATTATCTTGCACGCAAAAAATAAAGCAGCATGTCAAACGCGAAAATCGGAAAAGGAGAAGAATACTAAAAAGACAAAAAACCCCTCGGACCCTGATCATGCCCCGCGCCACGTGTTGGGCCAGGATGCGTTCTCACCGTTCTCATACTTTTTGCCGTTTTTTCCTGAACCCGTTTATATATATATATATATATATATATATATATATATATATATATATATATATATATATATATATGGTAGGGTTCTAGAGTGAACACTAGATTGATAGTGAACTGTGTCAACTAATTTTGGCCATTAGATTACATCATCTAGAGATTTTAAACAATGACAAGATTGTAATTATAATGTTATAACTTCCCTTTAAAATATTTTCGTCTTTTGTAATTGCATTTATTAAACTATATAATCAAAATCTCTAAAATCTCGACGGTTTCCGTATATACAAGATACAAGCTGTTAGTGTATACATATGTGTACAATCTCGTTAGTATCAGTTTATACAACATACACAGATGTTAGTTTATACACATGTGTACAATCTCGCTAACTATAAGTTTATACAAAATACACAATTGTTTGTTTATACACATGTGTACAGACTTTTATATATCTATGTATTATATTCAGAAATGGTTACATATGTGTATATTAACAACATATATTATATTATGCATGCATACGAGTAGATTCATATAAAAATTATGTTCACAAATTTTTTTAATTACACCACAATAACAAATGTTTTTTTACGTCTTTTAACACTAACGTTTTTTTTAGTCCATGTTGTTTAATACAAAGGCTTGTCACATGTAATTAATCTATAGTTTCTTAGCCTTCTTAAAAAAAAACCTTTGTAACCAAATATATATATTATGTGTGAGGGAGATGTGATAGCGGGCCCTTCAAACCTCCATTTGTTGATTCGGACATCAATTATGCGTATTACAATAGGGACGTCTGAAATTTTTGTGCCACCTTAGATGCCAAAACGGCTCACAAATGAGGTGTTGGAGAAGCTTTAATTAATCATATATGCTCTCCAAATTGCTTTGACAAAACATCCAAATACTAAATAACATTTCTCTTTGTCTTCGTCGCAAAAGTATGAACAATCTAATCAATGCATCATTGCATTTTGTTTGCACTATCTTTAAAAAAACATTATGATTATGATATTCAAATACATAGAATGAGTCATAAGAAAACTTAAAAAGACAATATATAATTTTGAGAAAAACCACTTTCTAAAAAAAACTATATCTCATAAAAAAACCCAAAAAAATCTAACCCCCCCCCCCACCACAAAACACACCCCCCCCCCCCCCCCGAAAAAAAAAATATATACCCCCACCCCTACCCCTAAAAACCACCATTCCGCCCACCAAAAACCTAATAATCCATTAAGTAACTGCTAAAGAAGTTCCTGTCGACAAAGTTTATGACCGAATCAATGTCAACTGCTTTTAAGCTTCGAATAGCACTCTTTCACGAAATACTGTGTCGTTTCAACTAAAGGTTATGACGGTTTCCCAGCTGTAAAACAATAATCTTTGGTCTAAATATGTACACGTTTTCACAAGAGAACACAACTCGTACTTGTTTCATTCTAAATTATCCGCTTAAAATCTTTAAAAGTAATATTAAAATACTTTAATCTAAGAGTGACGATACATGCTTTTGAGAGATCCCCTCTTACCTTTCTAAATTTTAAACCTACACCCTTAAATAATACCCATTAGGGCAGGTCTGATTTTGATAATACCTTAGTTATGCTAATTCTACTCTAAAAGAGAAAAAAGAAACACATTATAGTTTTTAATCATCTAAATGGGTTGATTCAGATGAAATGGTAATAACTAATGGCCAAATTACAAACTAAAAGAAAAAAACAGTTGGAAATCACCAGAATTGTATTTCTAATGCATAAATCCTCTAAAATTAGTTTTAGATTATTACTGAAATAATGTAACTTTATAATTATTTAGTAGGTAAGATAAATAACAAATCTGGACAAAAGTATGCACAAACATACATCTTTCTTGACTTGTTTGTAACTAAAGTTTCTTATGGAATAGAGAAACTTGCTTTACACTAGCTTGATCGGCGGCATACCGCCGGCCACCTCCTCGACCTCAATTACGTCTTCGGGATGAGTCGAAGTTGACATTTTCTGGAAAATATTCAATAAGCTTCAAGAACACTAGAAAGCTTGGCATATCTGCAAAACTCCGGTAAGAAGGTTGAGGATCTTCAAGAGCTTGAAGAGATATCTGAAGATTGAGAAAGTGAAGGAGAGAATTCGAAAAGAAGTGGTTACACGTCTTCTTCCTTCGGTGTCTATTTATACCCATCGTAGTTAATGTGATGGGTAACCGTGCATCCAACTTGTAGTGCATACCCAATCACAAGGCGACACGTCAGGCGGGAAAACCGTAGTGACGTTTGCCACGTGCGCGTGAACGCCACTCGCATGACACAAGACGAAACGGCGTGACTGGCACTTTGACAACATGTTTTGCACAATGTCAGTAGTCACATCAGCCGTACTTTTCTCACCAAACCTTATCTTCGGAAGATTCGTTGTTCAAAATTCAGAATAGTTAAGCGTGCGTCGTATAAGCTTCGTCATCCCAAGGAATCTTAGAGACAGGCGCGCCGCACCAAAGCTTTACGACAAGTGTAAAAGTCGCGCTTCGTACCAGTTATATATCTAAAAGCAAACATAATTGATCTAGTCCAGAGCTACACCCACTTGCCGTGCGTGCATGAGAGTAGCACTGGACTCGGGGGAGTTGAATGGGGTATGGTCCCAGATCTTGTACCTGCATGTGCGACCACGAAGAAACAGCGAGCATGGAAGACCATACCCAGCTTAAAATCAATACAATACTTAGCCATTCTCATTTGTTTGGCGCAAGCTTGAGGATACCAGCCAAGGATAATACACTCTGTACAAATGGCAGAGCGTTCAACCAATCAAAACACGCCAGGCTGTGATCATGCAACCACCACATGATCAATCGTGTAGGGGACAACTATTACAAAAGGATAGTGATGTGTAACCAATCAAGTTACGCCATTCACTGCTCCATGATTTCCACTTATAGCTGATGATAGACTTGACATCAAGGACGACTCTCAGGCGACGTGGTTCCAATCATCATGCACCAACACCTCGATCCTCGGCATGCACTAACGGTCGTGTCAGAGGAGACAAATAATATATTCCTTGATGGAGACGCCTGGGCTAAGGCCCATCAGCTCATCTCCTTCCTCACACTCTTCGGCTATAAATAGAGGATTTCACCTTCAGATTTAAGGATCGCTTCTCTCACACTCTCACTATTAACACACGCTTATTATCCTCAAAACCCATTCTTATTCTCACCGCAGAAGGTGGTTACAAGGAGAACCCTCCACCTCCTACTTGTAAGGAGGTTGACGGTGTTGTTTCGTTTTGCAGGACTATTTTACGATCAAGAAGCCATTAGACGAGGAAGGAAAGAAGATTAACCTTTGTGAACGAGACTAATCCCACAAGTTAAACCTCTGGGTTAACTTGGTCTTTCTTCACAGACCAAACATAATAAAAGATCATAACATAATAAAAGATCATAATCAAGTAAGGGTCCATAGTTTAACACTTTAACCTGTTCATCAACTCACCAAGAAGTCTTCTTCTTCCCACCATAAAACTCAAGATACCATTTAACAAACTTCGCCAATCCTGTTTCCAAATCCGTCGACGGTTTGTACCCAAGTGCCTTTCGCGCCAGCGTAATATTCACATGCGTAAATAGCACATCTCCATTTCGTGGCATCAGCACGACCTTCATTTTCGCTTTCACCTTTAACTTCTCCAATATGCTAACTAACTCATTAACGTAAACTGGGGAACTATTCCTAAATTTAAAAATCCTAAACTGTGCTTCCCACCACTCCCCGTACTCCTTTTCGCAGTATCAATCACAGATGGTTAATTACCCTTTCACAATATCATCAATGCATGATCAAACCCTTCATATATCAAAATCGCTCTCCTTTTCAATGTATGTACTCACTTAGTGTTAGACTGTTAGCTAGCTATGTTTAAATCAATGCTTTTGAAGAAAACCGGGTTGAGATTGATAAGAGCCTCGGTATCGATATCTATGTAAACCTGTTATCTTAAAATATTGATGTGTGGATGTACCTACCAACTAGTACTCGATTTTGTAATTATGTAACATATAACGTGAATTACAATTGGGGTTTTTAATCACGTTAGATGTTTAAATACACTTGCACATATGTTTGAAAAAAAATGGGACCTATTATGAGAGATTTTATATATTGAATATAAGTGTGAAACAAAATATGGATGCTACAACTGACATTTACAACTAGGATCAAAGACTAACCTATTAATATTAAATATTAATAAACAGACTGAAGTTGGAAAACCGATCATCATTTTCATAGATTGAAGTTCAGCATGCAAGATTAGACGATCAGTGTTGGTTTATTAGTATTAGGAATTCACAAATATTATATTTGTATAGAATATGTTGCATAGAAAAGGTCAATATATTTGAAATCTTATCATTTCCTAGATCAGGTCAATCCATGTATTATTATATATTGAGGTTACGGATATAATGAAAATCAATATTAACATTCTTTGATGTAAATATCCTAGTAATTGGTCTTAATCTTTGATTTCTCTAGTTTTTTGGTTCCGTTGTCAATCTCAAATTATTCTGGTTTGTTTTGAGATTGAATTTGCATAAGATATATACGTATACAGATGGTTATTGAAAATCCATGCAAATTAAAATGCTTTTTTGTGATCCATATAAGGTGCGGAGTTCAAGTATTTGAGATATGAAATTGTTATAAATAAAAGACTGGATGAAGCATTTACAGAAATACCCTTATTATTTCATGTGATGCATAATACATAAACAAGGATAGGAAACATACGCTTAATACACACATATATAAAGTTGTACCATGTTAAACAAGGATAGGAAACATATGCTTAATAAACACATATATAAAGTTGTACCATGTATTTTTAGTTATAACTAGATGGATTATAGAAAGTGTTTTGCTCCCAATGGTTTTATGGTTATAACCATATTCCGTTTTTAGTCTCCACCACCTCCTCTGTCATCAAATAGGCCGCCTGCTCCACCACCTTCGCCACCGGGAGGGTCTCCACCACCTCCTTCTCCTTCTCCTTCATAGTCAATAACAACGCCTCCTGCTTCACCGCCACGTTTTCTGACTCCTCCTATTCCCTCACCACCACCAGAACCACCTCCTATTACACCAACACCTACTGTGCCACCTATACTCCCGCCATGCTCACTAATTGTCTTCTTCTGATCTTCAGAAAGATTTCTACTATTAGCTATGTTAATGGTGCAAAATATAAAGACAACGAATGCAAAGACTAAAAGCTTAGAACCCATCATATATCCTTGTTTAATAATCTAGTGATGACTTGCAAGGAAGTGTGTGAAAAAGCATAACAAGGTCATCGGTATATATAAGGATTCAAATGGTCACCATTTCAATGAGACACTTGAGATACAATTAAATTAATCAATCTTTTGGACATGCAAGAGCATATTCGATGCTAGACATTACAAACGTGTCACATTATAGCATCAAATAAAATTAGGCTTGTAGACGAACCAAACGAATACGAATGCCACATGTTCGTGTTTGTTCGTTTAATTTTTACCAAACAAATGATTGAACATGAATAATTAAAGAACGAGGTTTTCTTATCCGTGTTCAATCGTTAAGAAAATAAACGTGTTCATGCTCATTTATGTTTGTTTCTTAATAGTTTAAACATACGGTTCACGAACGAACATAACTAATCTAACGTAAATTAAAAGTAAATATAAAATAACAATGTCTTAGACTAAAAAAAAACAACCAAACTAAACTAAATTGTAATGGGTGATATTTTAATTTCATAAATTACACTAATTCTAATGGGCCTAATAATCTTTAATGAATATATATAATGAAAAAAGACTTGAACATAAACGAACGAACGTTCACAAAAGTAAATGAAAAAGCTTAAACGAACGTTCACAAACATAAATAAAAAACGAAATATGTGTTCATTTTCGTTCATTTAACAAAATGAACAAAAAGTTTTATTCATGACTGTTCATTAATTAAATAAACGAACATGAACGAACTTCCAACCGAGCAATTGATGAATGCTTCGGTGAATGTCCGGTTTGTTTACAAACTTATATATATATATATATATATATATATATATATATATATATATATATATATATAGGGAGGGGCTCATGCGAGAACTCCATTTATTGTGAGAACCGCGAGAACCAATGTGAACACAACCTAAAATAGCTAAAAAAAACCTAACCCCCACCCCCCCCCCCAAAAAAAAAACTAACCCCCCCCCCCCCCCAAAAAAAAAAAAAAAAAACCTAACCCCCCCCCCTCCAACCCCAAAAACCTAAACCCCCTCCCCAAGCTAAAATGCTAAAAACTAAACCCCTAAAAAATCTAAAAAAATAAAAAAAAATCTAAATTTTTTTAATGTTTTTTATGCTCAAATCGCTACTTTTAGTGGCAAAATTTTTTTTTTTTTTTTAAAAACATTTTTTTTTATTTTTTTTTTTGGCTTCGAAAAGTAGCGATTTTTATATAAAAAAATATTAAAAAAAATTGTGTGATTTTTAGCTATTTTTAAGCATTTTTGGTTGTGTTCACATTGGTTCTCGCGGTTCTCGCAATAAGAGGTGGTTCTCGCATGATCTTCTCCCTATATATATATATATATATATATGTAAATATAGGGTGAGGTTTCTGTAAGGCATTGAAATTGACATGTAGGCATCATGTTTTGGACTTAGGCATGATGTTTTGGGTTGTTTTGGCAAGAAAAACACCAAAGATAACAATTTAAAACAAAATGCAATGTATTATGGGCGTGAAATTTAAAACACAACTAAAACACACTACTTAACACTTAAAAGACACTACTTAACGTTCTTGGTATGGTGCTTTAAGTTTTAAGTCTATAATTCATTGCATTGTGTCTTAAATTGTTATGTTTGGTGTTTTTCTTGCCAAAACATTATACCAAGTCCAAAACATGATGCCTATATATCAATTCTTATGCCTTCTCACACTTCTCACGAAAAATGTCCTTTTTACAGGATCCTAAGACTATATATATATATATATATATATATATAATGGATGGTTCAAATGTGAAGAAATTTTTGTAAGAACAAAAAAGAAAAAACTTCAACCAATAAGAATAATTCATTTTACTTCATTTAATTTCTGTATTTAATATTAGTGTAAGGGTACGTTGATAAACTTAGATAGATTATTAATTGGTACTCTTCCTTTTTAATAGGTAACTACATTAAATTTGTAACTTATTTTAAAAAATAAATTTTAAAAGAAGAAAATAAATTAATTTAAAGTGTAGGATAAAACTACGAGGTGTGTCCTTTTAATAGCCAACCCATCCACCTCCGCCACACACCACTATCAACCTCCTCCACCACCCACCTCTACCACACATTATAAATTCTATTGTTTTATACGTGCGAGGTGGGGGTGATGGGTGGTGGAGGTGGGCGGTAACAGAATTGGTGGATTTTTATTATATATAAAAATATTTTTAATAATTTTAAAGGTTTTTTAATATATATTAATTAATATTCTATTTTTTTAAAAATTAAAGGTTTTTTTTATATATCAATATGTATTTTTATTTTTTTTAGTTAAAGTTTTACATATATATAGGGTTGGGTTCATTTTAGAACTCTAAATAATTGCAGAACTTTCAGAACTCCTAAATAACAATCATTTTATATATATATATATATATATATATATATATATATATATATATATTTGTATTTAGGATCTTTTTATCATCTATTATATGTATTTTTATGATTACATACATGTTAAAAGTAGTTTACATATGTCTAATAGCCAAATTATATATATGTGTAATAACTAATTACATATATGTAAAAAAAACTAGTATACATATGTGTAATTATAAATTTAAATATAAAAAATGATAAAATTACTCTTAACATGTAGGTAATCATAAAAATACACATAATAATTGATAATATTATCCTAAACATAAAAATATATAAATAAAAAGATTGTTTATTAGGAGTTCTGCGAGTTCTGTAAATATTTATGATTCTGAAATGATCATTACCCTATATATATATATATATATAGCTGAATAAAATAAAACAATGATTTTTGGATGAAAATAGCAACTACAAAACTATTTAGTGTGAGTTAAGTGACATTTTGTAACGAAGTTAATAGGTTCGACAAAAAATGGCAAAAAAAATAGAAAACTCAGAAACCCAGAGGAGAAAAAAAAAACTACTTGTACTAAAGTGGCAATTTGGGACAAACCTCAGGAGCAAAAATGGCAATTTACTCTAATAAAAATAATAACAATTTTGTTGTAGATAATAATAAACTAACTATTAAAGGCTTTTGATTTTAAAGGATGCTCACATATTAAAAAAAAAAAATTATAATGACCATTTATCGTATGTCATAGAGGCGAATATAATCTTGATCTCTAATATGTAAAATTGATATATTTAAGAGATAAAATAAATCTTATATTTTTATCTCTATATCACATAGTATACTTTATTAAACCAAGCATCATTGTATATCGATTTATTCTGAATGAGATAAGGTTTATTTAGAATTATTTATTAAGGTGGAGAGTGATCATTATGTTAATTTACTTATTATTATAAGAGTAAATTACAAGTTTTGTCCTTTATGTTTGTACCAAATTGCAGGCGCTATCCTTTGTCTTTAAAATTGACAAGTTTTGTCCTTAACGTTTCAAAATCTTGCACGTTATGTCCTTTACTCCTAACTCAGTCAGATTTTTTTTGTTAAATATGGTCATGTGACTTGCACATGAGGGCATGTTTGTCATTTTATCTTTCAGGGGCTATTTTGCAATAAATTATTATTCAGTGACTTTATGTAAAACACTAAAAAAAGAAATATAAAACTCTCCCTTCTCTCTCTCATCCTTTCTCCCCCAAATTCTCTACATACCAAACTTCTGTACAACAGAACAAGTTAAGCTACCCTAAATCCAACAAAAAATCACAAAAACTTGAGAAAAACGAACAATAATTGCATCTCAATCGCAAATTCTCATAAGAAAATCCGGAGAAATCACGAATATTATGCGAAATTAAAATTAAAAATGGTGAAATCGAAAGGTGTAGACGTTACAGGCAAACGGCGCAAGTGAAATCATCAGAAATTTGCTCCGATTCGGTGCCATCTTCCATGCTTGATCTTCGGAAGCAGAAGCAATCGTTTTTTAATAGCTTTTGTTTGCCGGTTGTTGGCCCCTGTTCAAGAATGAGGAAGAGGGAAAGAGATAACCAATGTGGGATCTGTGGCCACTACCACAAAGATGAAGAAGGTGAACTTTGTGGGATTTATGGTCATCGTATTCAATCGGATTTAAGAAATCTCTCATTCAAGTTAGTGTCTTTGCATCGAAAATCTTGTCGGAGTTTTTGTATCTTGGTAGCTATGCTAACGCCTCTCGGACAGAGCTTCTTAAACACCTTTTGGTCGGAAAATCTTGCCGGAGTTTCTACCGGCGGTGGTGGCGGTGGTTGTTGGGCGATGGTGGGGGCAACGACTGGTGGGTTATACGGCTGGGAGAGAGAGAGCGAAAGAGAGAGAGAGATGGGTGGGTTGGGTTGGAGGTGGTTGCAGCAGGTGGCTGTAAGTGGTGGCGGTGGGGTGGATGGTGGTGGTGGTAAGTGATATAGAGATAGAGAGATGTTTGTGTGAAAGAGAAAGAGTGAAGACTATATTTTAGGATTTGTATATATTTTTTTTATTTTAAACAAGAGTCCTAATATATTATATATTTGCAGAATAGTCCCTGTAACAGTGAAAAGACAAATATGCCCTCATGTGCAAGTCACATGATCAGATTTAACAGAAAAATTTAACTGGGTTGGGGCTAAAGGACATAACGTGTAGGATTTTAAAACATTAAGTACAAAACTCATCAATTTTAAAGATAAAGGACACCGCCTGCAATTTGATGTAAACATAAAGGACAAAACTTGTAATTTACTCTTATTATAATTGACGTAGCATGTGAAATTATCACGTAACATTTAGTGGAATCATTTATTATTGAGAGAATGACATGGTATTAAGCGGACTATTTACTACTATTTGTGAGAGAGATGTGATGGTGGGCCTTTCAAACCTCCATTTGTTGAGTTTAAAATTTTAAACGTCTAATCCGTTCATTAATTACGAGGATTACCATAGGGACATCTGAAATCTTTGTGCCACCTTAGATTCCAAACGGCACACAAATGAGGTATTGGAAAAGCTTTAATTAATCATCTATGCTCTCAAAATTGTATGCTTTGACAAAACATCCAAATTCCAAATAACATTTCTCTTTGTTTTCATCACACAAGGATGAACAATCGAATCAATGCATCATTGTATTATTTATCTTAATAAACATTACGAAATTGTAATATATAGAATGAGTCATAATATATATGTTAATGATATTTACGAGAATTAAAATCGACGAGCTACAAATATGTAGTTCGTGAACTTTATACATACATACATACATACATACATACATACATACATACATACATACATACATACATACATACATACATACATACATACATACATACATACATACATACATACATACATACATACATACAGTCTTAGTTATATTAACTTTTAAAATTATATAAAACCACATTTTTCTTTATATGTATTATTATATAGTATATATATATAGGCAAATTAGAAATAAATAATCCCAACTTACTGTTATTGGCCAATAATAATCCCAACTCATTTAATCACCAACAATAATCCGAACTATTCACTTTTGTTTGTAAAATACTCCCACGTTAAAAAAACACTAACTAGGTTAAAATATTGTTGATGTGGCTTAACATGTGTGGACTGACGTGGCTGGTTAACATCTTACCTGTGTAAAAAATGATTATCAGCCTCATTTGCACACACAATCGCACTCTCCTTCAAAACCCTAATTCTACAAATTGGGCAAATTCAGTCGATTGTGTGTGCAAATGGGCCGATAATCATTTTATACACAGGTAAGATGTTAACCAGCCATGTCAATCCACACATGTTAAGCCACATCAGCAATATTTTAACCTAGTTAGTGTTTTTTTTAATGTGGGAGTATTTTACAAACAAAAGTGAATAGTTCGAATTATTATTGGTGATTAAATGAGTTGGGATTATTATTGGCCAATAACAGTGAGTTGGGATTATTTATTTTCAATTTGCCTATATATATATATGTATATATATATATATGTATATATATATGTATATATATATATGTGTATATATAGGGTTGAGCTATATAGAAAACCCTAAAAATTTAAGAAACCCGGGAAACTCAAAGCTCCCGACTTTTTTTTTTTTGAAAAAAAAACTCAAAGTTCCCAAAGGGTTTTTTTTTTAAAAGAAAAAAACAAATTTCAGCAACTTTCAGCATTTTTTGTCTAACACATGTTAGTCACCGAAGTTTCTGGAACTTGTTTATTTTTTAAAAAAAAAAGTACTTGGCGCTTTTTTGTTTTTTTTTTTTTTTGCCCAAAACTCTTAAAAACATGTATATTACATGTGTTATTTTTTTCAAAAAAAAAGTCGGGAGCTTTGAGTTTCCAGAGTTTCCTAAAATTTTTAGGGTTTTTTGTCTAGCATTAGCCTATATATATATATATATATGCAACTCCTCAAATTTTTAAATAAAAAGTTGAATTTTGCAATTTCGTTCCCGGATAGTCCCTGGCGCAGATGAGGGTTAGTTTTTGGTGTTAACTATGTATGAAATTACTAAAATGCCCTTACTACAAAACAAATTAATAAAAACAGTAAAACATTTAAAAATTCAATAGACCCCACCCAACCCCTCACCCAATCAACCCCTTCCAATCATTCTTTGTGGGACCCACAACCACCATCTTCAACATACTCACCCTGTTTTGAAACTTGAAGATAAACAGGAACCTGCTGATAGAACATTGGAAGCGCTTTCAAAATCTTTGGAGCAATTAGTCCAAAAGGGTGAAACAAAACAACCCATATATTTGATGTACCTAATTAAAAGTAAATGTACTGTAGGTTATCAAGGAGCTAACACGTTTGACAACAATGATCGTCAAAATTGTAGGAGCTTAATGGTGGTAACCCTAACAACGATTGCCATTACTCTTCCAAATATTGAAAAGGTTGAAGTTGATCGTTTGTACAAAAGTGTGATGGAAGGTCTTGAATATGTCACGCTTGTGGAAAAATTCCTCAATGCTACTGATGACCATATAAGCACTCAGAAGGCAAAGGCCGCTGAAAGGTTGTGGCAAGAAGTTAATATCTTCCACAACTGGTTAGGAATCAGATGGACGACCAGAACTGCAGCTGTAGGGGGTTGGGGTGCTCGGAGTTGGGTGGTTGCTGGAGGGGTGGGTTTTGTCGGGGAAGACAGGCTGTATGTGGGGATAAAGGTGAGGTTGGGTGGATGAGTTTAGTTTTTTATATTTTAAGAAAATGGTGGGGCCCATTAAAATGATTTAATCAGATTTTTTAAAGTAATAAATATATTTTTATAAACAAGGGTATTGTAGTCATTTCGCACCCACTTAACACCAAAAACTAACCTCCATCCGCGCTAGGGACTATCCGGGAACAAAATTGCAAAAGTTGGGGACTATAGTTGTAATTTTAAAAAGTTAGGGACTAAACATGAAAAAAAGGTAAATCACAGGGACTATGCGGGCATTTAACTCTTTTAATGGATTTAAAGTTCAAAAAGGAGATTAATGATTGGAAGTCTATAAGGGCATTATTATGTGTATACTAGTGGGTAACCCGCGCGTTGCTGCGGAGTCGATAATAAGGGACAGTAGCATAATTCAAACCTTAAAATGATATTAAAAACATATATAAGTCAATATCATGATCTAGTGTTCTATGTTGTTGTCCAATATCATCTATGACAGTTTCTTTTCCACATGATCTACTGGAAGTTCAATCAGCCCAGCAATAATCAACCTGTATAAGTAATTCTTTTTACTATGAGTGGCATCTTCATAACAAAAAGAACACATCAAATGAAAGCCCTGGCTCTTTTTCGATACGTGCAAATGCTTCTACATTTTGGAAATGTTGGTAAAGCATCCTGCTCAATCATGTAAATAGCTATCCAAAGTGAGGCCAGCTCTTTTGGCCCTTCTTGTCATCCACCAAAAAGTGCTAACTTTAATATCTTCCGCCACCATGTTGACCGAACTGTTTTTCCGATTGAAAACCTTATTGTTTCGGTGCAGCCAGATGCACCAGGCTGTCATCAAGCAAACAGCATGGATAACATGTTCTCTTTTCTTATAAAAGCCTTGACTAAGACAGTGCCATGAAAAGTTAATAAAGATAGAGTTAAAGTGGGCAGTTGGGTACCTTCCAGAATTTGATTGTTTTTTCAGGTCTGTGTCATATTCAGGTTTAAGCCGGGTTCGACCTCGCGGACACGGCCCCCTTAACAATCCTACACTGGCCTCATTTAAAAAAAAATATTTATTAAGTTGTACACATAAAAATTACACTTAACCGTTTGTCGTGTCACCTTTTTAGGCTCATTTCTTAGTTTAAAAATGTTAAAGTACATCCTTAGTTTAAAAATGGATCAAGAACAGGAGTACTTCACCTCTAAATTTTGACCAAGAGAAGTAGTTGTTGGGTCGGTTGCTACCAACGTGTCTTCACAAAGCTTGATGGCCTTATGTAAATCTTTTAAGTGGCCCCACTTCGGTTGTCGAGGCACTCCTGCAAGTAATCATCAGACATATAATCTTTGTGAGAAAAAAAAAGACACATACAGATTAACATATACAAAATGACCCGCGAAACAAGGTTAAGAAGAAAAATACCATACTCATCAAGTGGAGCATCGTAATCATAACTTGTCGCAATAAACGGACCTCCGATAGTATGGCCAAAGTTAGTCCCACCATGGTACTGTTACGGGCCATACAGCATACCGATAAATATTAACCATTTTTTAAATTATTAAGGATGATGTACAGGGAGATCACCCAAGTCTTCAAATTTTTACGGCCACCCAAGTATGTATCTAGTTTCGTTCTTGATCCATTTTGCCGCGCGTTGCGGCGGGATGAAAAACCCGCTCAATGCATTGTCAGGTGTGGTATATCATTAACTATATAAGTGGGATACACATTTGATCAAAAACAATAAGGTTACAACAGTACGTACCTTGTAAGCCAGTTGCTTTCTGGGAGCTTTTCCACCTGTAGACTTGTGAGCGGTTTGCTTGGTATGAGCCATTGTCTTCTAGATTCAAGAAACTAATAACCGAAACAAAACTTACAATCAGATGTAAACAACTAAACATAGAGAGATTGTAAGATTCATGATGCAATCTTCCATTTAATGTACGCATATATATAGGGATTGGTGGACCTTGGTTTCCGAATATAGGGAGAGATTTTTGGTGTGTTCCTTTTTCTTATTGGTTGCTAGTGTTACTGGAATATTTTGATTGGTTATAACTGGCAAGCCACATTCTCGTTATATGCGAAGTGGCTCAATCCGTTTGACCCACTTGACCCATTCCTCTGTTTTGACCCATTGATATAAATCACAAGATTGAAATTGACACCTCTGATTTAGTACTACATACAAAATAGGTAAGGACTTTACCTCTTTAATCACAGATGCCCCCAATTCAGGTAGTAAACACAAACTACCAACATGCGCATATAGTGCAGCCATTCGAAGAGCAGGCAAACCTGCATTTAATACCATGCACAAATTGTGGACCAAGAACCAACGGACAACCTTTTTAGAAATTAACAACTTGGCTAAGCATCAATTTCCTCGCCAATATTTGTCCAGCTTCCCAACTGTAATAACAATAAAAATAGTTAACTACCGTCTTTTAAATGCTCAGTTTTTGTTTGATGATAATGGCATATCCTTGCTGCTTAGCGTCTCACATAGCACTTGTCCATCGTGCCTTTAAAAGTAAAAATCCGTCCCCTAAAATTAAAATGTGTCATTTTTATCACAAAATATCGACGTAAACATCTTTCTTTACCTTTCGGAACCCTTGACTTCCCAATAATGTTTTGTACATGCGCACGACTTCAGCGCCCTTTTCATAAACCTGTAATCATACAATTAAAAGAAACAAATCAGTCCACCTTTTAAATGCCAAAATGGAATAACATTTACTATATCGATGGCAAAAAGAAATCAGATACTGGCTAAATGCCATGTTCCTATGAGTACACACACATTTACTCTTTCATACATAACAAACCCATCAGAAAAACTTGTAAAATTCTTAGAGAAGAGTCACCTTACATTTCACAACAACCTGTTAACAAAACTCTGCATAAACTACACTTAAATTTGAATCTCAAAAACCAATTCAATTGATCAAAATACTTACAGCGAGAGTCGTAGCTTGTGAATTAATTAACATTCATTCAGATAAATTCATTCTGATTAATCAATAGATAACCTATGGTTTGTGAATTAATCATGATTTGATTAGAAAATCCAGACGAATGAATGGTGACCGTTAACCTAGGGTTTGCGGATTAATCACAAATTTAGCAAAGAAGACATAATGTTGAAGGAATTTACCTGATAGAAAGCTCTGATCATCTAAACCGACGACGAGAGTCGAAGCCCCAATTGGTGACCCCAAATCTGCAATCCTTCCACCTGAGAGAAAGAAGCCCCATCACCTTCCGCAACAACAATCTGTATATTCGCATATAAGGGTTTTAACTTTCAATTACACATTACACAACTGAGAGAAAGAAATCAGAAGGGGAGAAATCGGTTGGGGCAGGGGGTGAAATCCCTGGACTCTGTACCCGTTGATGACTCTTGAACGACAAACGATTCATTTGCATGCCTTTATTTAGGGTTCTTTAGAATTCCATGTGAAATTCCAATGTTAACCCTATAGTGTCTTAAAACTTTGAAGAACTTGCAATTTTACATGCTTTAAGCACATTGTACATGCTGCTTTAGAATTGATACGCGTGGTAAAATTACCATTTTGTACGTCACTTCTCTTTTTTAATATATAGTGGGAAACCCGCGCGTTGCAGCGGAGTCGACAATATGGGCCGAGAACATAATTTAAACCTAAAACGTTAAAAAATCATATATACATGTGTTTATATAATAGTTGGAATGCCCGCGCGTTGCGGCGGGTATCCCGACTAATATCAAGTGTCACTAAAACTCGCTTCTTGTTTTCGACATACGTTCCAACCACCTTAAGCCGTTTCAAGTTCGAGCCAGCTTCTTAGGATAAGTTTTCACATGCACTCACATCAGCTGCTTGCGACTCCAAAACATCTTTCTCGTACGAGCTTGAATCAACAATTCTTTTAACATGTAAATATCGCTATTTCATAATCCAAAATCGGGATTCAAGACGAACATTATGCTGGTTTTCGGCCATTCGTATACACCTGGTAGGTAAACAAACATATAGACACAAGAAAGATACATATATTAAAGCATGTGTACCTTATGATGTGTCATAGTTACACAGGAACCAACCACCCTCTAACCACAATATGCTCATAGTTTTTTTTTTTTTTTTGAAAAGACAACATGCTCATAGTAAACCTTAAACTTGTCATCAGCATCAGGGGAATATGAAGTGCCAGGTCATTGAGACCGTATTTAACCCTACCAAACCATTTTGTCATTTGATTAGCAGTATTGTTTGTGTGAACAATATTTGTTAATAAAAAGGTTTAATATAATAACTTAAATGTAAACATATAAGAAAAATTCTTAAATTTTGGATTATATTTTTTTTATTTTTGAATGTTACACAATTTTGTTCCAAAAATTGAAAAACCGAACTGTTGCTAAAACCCTAACCAAAAGTGGCCAAACCTCAAGGGCGAAAATGACATTTTACTCTAAAATATAAATGCTAAAGTTCACATACTGGGTCAGCTTCTAGTGGTCTTCCAAAGGGAATAGCCAAAATCTTTCCCAATTAAATGCACTCTAATACCAAAGAAAAAACAAAAGAAAAATAACATAAGCTAAAATCCGAAACAATATGTATAATTTAAAACGCACCAAGGCCCTTCGGTTCAGCATCAAGCTCATTTGGTCAGATTATGGAGTCCTTAATAGCAAATATACAGCTACTTAAACATGCACGACTGGATCCATTAATAGCAAATACACAGCTACTTAAACATGCACGATGACCCCAATTAACTATTAACTACATTTAAAATGTCTCTGGATTAAAAAAAAAAACAAATTGAAAACAAATTTTTATACCCAAAAGAGCGCAACGCATGGACCCGCTCCAACCCGGCTTAAAAAGTGACTCGTGTTAACCCAAACATGTTTGACCCATTACCCAGCCCAATCAACCTACATGTCTTGTCACCTTTAAAATATATATACTTGGTGAGAGAAGGCATACGACATGGCACGTTCATGCTTATTGGTAGCTTCCTCTTTCCAAACCAAAACCGGATATGAACAAAAAGTCAGAAACATACTGAATGTTCAAGACCCGCTTGCCCAATCAAAACCTCTTTGACGGCATGTGGAGCGTCAAAAACTTGGTCAAGCCTTGAATATAGACCCATGGATGACATCTGCTTGTTTCATCAGATTGGAAACAAATTAGTTCCATAAGAACATGGTTTTAAAAAAGGGTTGAGGCGTGCGCCTCGAGGCGCGCCTCAAAGCGAAACAGCCAAAAAACGATTCTGAGGCGCGCCTCAGGGGGTTTATACTGTTCGTGCGCCTCAGAGGGGTTGAGGCGCTAAAAAGGTTGCGCCTCAGGGGTTTTAGATATTTTTTTGATGTTTTTGCGTTTTTGCGTTTTTGTGTCAATTTCAAGCAATTTATGTCTTCGTTATGTGTGTTTTCGATTATTTTGATGAATTTGATGATTAATTTAGTTAGTATTACTATTTTTATAAGATATATAATATTTATATTTATTTTTTAATTCCGCCTCGGGCTTACGCCTCGTGAGGCGAAGTGAAAACGCCTCAAAACTCGTTTCCGTTTTGTTTAAACCTTGCACAAGAAGCGTATAATATTAAATAAAAACGACATCACTTGCCTCTTGAGAAATATTAAATGGCTCTGGGTTGCGATTTCCATCAGCAACGTGGTTAATTACGACAACATCAAATGACTTAAGGTTTCTGAACAAAAGGTCACGGTCAGCAGAATCTTGTGTGATAAAAGCCTGCGTTTAGACAGAAAAAAGAATTAATATGATCGTGACACAGATGACGGATTGAAGGATAAATGATTAATCATCAATCTATTTTAAGGAACATAGCAAAGAATCATAATATAGAGGTCTTTTCAATGTTGTAGCTCAACCCGACCAGAGTGGTCTATACAGTAGTTACAAACCATTTAGCCACCTCTGGGCAGAAGTCAATATACATTATCTTATATTAAGATTATAAAATTATTGGATTACAATGTTTATCTTGCCTACTTGATTGCTTTGCTTAATCAACCTATTGTTTAATACTTATTGTACATATCTTATTTGTGGGGATCACAGCTTGACATTGAACCTTTATACAAAGTGTTAAACTTGTTGGTAATTAGGTTCAGTATCAAACCTCAACTATATATGTCTCTAATCTACATTATAACAAAAAAATGTAGCATGACAATGAAAAAACTTAAAATTAGCATAAATCAATAAAAATATTTAATTACAAGATTCTAATTAGGGTCTCAAAATTTAAAGCACCAATTTAATAAGTCCCCCCTAATTGAGAAAGATTAAACAATTAATTGATCAAAACCTCTACAGCGAATTAATACATATATCAATACAATGCCTTGTAACCCCTAATTCAGTTTCTAGTGCCAAACAATAACCTAAATTAACTGTAACAAAGTAAATTAAAAGAGGTTTCAACATGAACTTGAAAAGATCTCGAACTCAACATGAGCAATATACTTGGTTTACCTTACACAAACAGACCAAACAAAGCTATAAGCCTAAAAAAGTATGCAAGTACACAAAGAGAGAGAGATGAAATTATAGTTGTCGTAGAAGGAGACGTGAACCAATGTTGTACGATGTCGTAACGACGGCTGCTACATGGTTTTGCTCTGTGCTGCATCTGAAATGTGAAATGTTGAAGTGGGCAATGGACGGCGATTACCGGTGGTGTGACTGCAAATGGCGGTTCCCGGTGCAATGATGACCTGCAGCCCTCTATCTCGGCCTGCCGGGATCATGAATGCAACGTTTCACCTTCTTGATCATTCATAAAAACAATATCATGTAAACAATAATCTTAGGATGATAATATAACTTATTTGCATAAAAAAACGAATATTTACACACGCATAAAACTATATCCGATTCCCCTATTCTAAAACACAAACCCTAATGCACAAATGAGATAAACGACCACAACCTTGACACCACCGTCGGATCTTCTTCAACCGCCATTGAATCGTTGTCATCCTAACAAAAAAGTCCTGCACAAATCATCACATAAATATAAAGCAAATATATCATATTAATAGAACTATGATATCAATTCAAAGGCCTCATTAGATAAAAAAAAACAAGTTCGTAATCCAAAATCAAGAAGAGAATCAAGCAATTTTAGCAGTTTTAACAGAACAACTTCGCATTCAATACCTGAAATCGCATTTTAGGGTTTTGGTAGAAATGAAGATGAATAGAACCGGAAAGAGATGAAACTCACCAACAAAGGTGTGCAGATATACTTTACCGTCGAGAATTGTTGCCTTTACAACCAAACACCGCTGGTTCCTCTACGTAATCACCCTAAACCCTGACAATCACCATCCTGAACAACCCTTGGCAAGCCAGCGCTTGACTGAGGTTCTATCTGAACAGGTAGGGGTGAACTTGTTGAAGTACGACGCTTGGTTGGGTGGGATGGAAACGCACGGACACATTCAATCACCTTCATTAATGGGGAAGAGAACCGAGACGTTGAAATACCTTGATTGCCCCCTCTAGCGTCTTAAACTTGTGTGGAAATACCAATCCAACTCGCTTGCCCTCCCTTATACATTTTGCTTAATAATTTGTACTTGTACTAAAATTACAATTTAGTACATCACTTCTCCTTTTTAATATATTATAGATTATGGCATGATATAAAGCATAGAGAAATCTAAGGCTGCTCGATATGGGGATCGGCTTTGAACCATCTCTCATCGGCGCCGCTCCTCTAGCCATTTCGCCCCCTTTCAGCGGCGTCCTCCTCGTCCCCCTGCGGACGTTTGAGCCGGGCCACAAAAGACATAAAATCCAACCGTTGGCCGGTGATGACCGTTTGAAAAGGAAAAAAAATTAAATACAACCCCCCAAAGAAGAAGAAGAAGAAGGGGGTTGTGCTCGTCGCCGGTAAAGAAAATGAGGCGACAGAGTTACTCTGGCCACCAGAATGCGTGAGAGTGAGAGAGAGAGAGAGAGATGAGTGTGTGATGAGGGTTTGGGTGGGGTGGTTTGTCGGAGGAGCAGCCATCTCTGACCGGCTTAGTCGCCGGAATAACGAACTCCGGTGACCGGAGATTTAGAGAGGGCGATGGCAGAGAATTATATATATATATATATATATATATATATATATATATATATATATATATATATATATATATTAAACCCATTAAGTCTAACCGCTTTCTAAATCGATATCCACCGTCGGATCATGCTGAGATGAGCCGTTTAAACTCCAAAAAATAACCGCTATGATGGCGGTTTGGGGCGGTTCTCGACGGTTTTTTTTAGCTAGCATTTTTTTCTGCCCCCTCACATAAAACCGAATCAACTTCTCATCTTGTATCAACTATCTCCTACGATCTTTTCCAAATCTTTTCAATGCTCACCATCATCAAACCTCGCTACGACGACGATGATGATGATACAAATCAAGGCCAGGAACCTTTGAAATCAAGAAGATTGGGGAAGAAATCTTCAATTTCATCACAATTGATGCACGATGTTCTTCAATCGTTTAACATCGACCATCATTTACAGGTTTTGATGAAACAATGGTTAACTGGGCAGGATTAACACACTGGTCTCGTCAAGAAGGGTTAATCCCTTCCTCTCAAGGATCGCTGGATGGATTGTCCGCCAGTTGATCTCCTGCACAAGGAAACAAGCCGTGACTCGTAACAAGGAGGATGGGGTGGGGGTGCTCCTTGTTACCACTCTCCGGCGTGAGAATCAGTAATTTGCTTGGGAAGCAAAGTGTGATAGTAGTAGTAGTGAGAGAGTTGTGAAGAGATACCTCAAACCTGGTTTGGGGTTGGTATTTATAGCCGAGGAGTGAAGGAGGAGTTGAAAAGACGGACTGACGACGTGCAGCCCTTATGCAGGTGTGTCAGGCTTGTCGGTTGTGGAGGTGAAGCCACGTCCTACTGCAGTGTCAGTCTGTTGCTTACGTATGGCCTGACATGCGACCGTCATTGGTGCCACTTGCTCTGTATTGTCAGTCCCACTTGCCTTGTGGGCAGGATGCGGTGCCGCGCCGCATCGCTACCTGCGGTAACTGCCGTTGTTCCCGCGTTATCCTTATGGCAAAGACTGTGGGATGCGGTGCCAAGCCGCATCGCCACTTGTGGTGACTGTTGCTGTTACCCAGATCCCTTGTATTGATAGAAGTGTTCACAGGATGCGGTGCTAGGCCGCTTCGCTATGTGTATACCGTTTTCATACGCCAAATGCGGTGCCACGCCGCATTACTATACCGTCCTCATACACCAGGTAAGTCCTCTTCCATCATTGGGCAGATTGGATTCGACCTCTGTGTTCGCGCGTGCCCGCACGGACACAGATAAGTCTTTAGCTAGTGGGGGTTTTGATAAGGGTAATGGTCACTCGCGGTCATGCTGACGCGAGATCTGGGACCATACCCCTTCAGGTTTGCTCTTCGACATCTTCGTTAGACTTCATCATTTACCCTGATTTTTCTGCAGTATGATTGTATTGGTTTCAGTGTTTGAATTTTGTAGGTTTTTCAAGGTATGTGATTTTGTTATTTTTGCTGAGTACTGCCTTTTGCTATTTTAGGATTTGTGTAAGTTGAATTTTTTTTAGAATTGGGATTAATCGATATTTATAGGATTTGTGAGGTACGGTTGGTGAGAAATAGGGACATCAATGAGAGTAAGGATTTTTCATTTGTAGCATTCAGAAGTAAAGATATTGCTCAAAAATGATGTTGATGCCATATGAAAGTTTGTTATGCTAGGTAAAGTTTGTACTTTGTTGATGATTGAAAACTCTATTTCGATTTACGTTATTATTTTCACTGAATGTCATTGTTGGATGATTACTTTATTTTATAGTTGGAATTTGCTTATGGCCAATTGTTGCATACTGATATCATGACATTCTCATTTTGGGTTGTGTTACTGCAGGAGGAGTGATCATCACAGACGTTGACAGTTTTTTCAATGGTCAAGCAACTGCATTAGCTGGTGAGACAACAATGCATATTGATTTTGTTCTTCCTGTATATGCTGGTAGATTATCTTTTTTTTTGAACTGCATGATGGTAGCTTATCTAAAGATTATGAAGCATATGTTGAAAAAGCAAAGTCATCTTGCATGGATTATGGGTTTCACATGGCCATCACTAAATGGGAAGATACTCATTCCAAAGAGATAGGAATTATCGTTAACGAAAAAGGTTTGTATCTTCCACTCATAAATTTTAGAAACAATATTTATTTTGTACTGGGATGATTTATACATAGACCAGCCAAGTTCACAGGTGTAGATCTTGCAGGCTCTGAGCGTGTTCACAGGTCAGGTGTGTAGTTACATAGTTATAATCTATAGTAAGATTTTGTGATTAGTTGGCCTTGGATATTTTATATTTATAATTTCTTACACGAGGGATCTGTATTACATTTCAGGAAGTGAGGGACGCACATTAGAGGAAGCCATATCTTAAGATCTTTCGTTAAGTGATTAAATGCCCTTGGACGTAATAGTCCTCGTGTACTTGTCAAAGATCCTAAGCTAACGAGGCTTCTTAAAGATTCATTTGAGGTTAAGTTCTTTAGGATATTGACACTTCCTTTACTTAATTTTGCATGTTTAACTTTTATTCTAGCAACTTATGGTTGTAATGATAATATTTCTACATTTGCAGTCATTAATTGTAACTGTTGAGGTGAAGCACCACATGATTCCCTAGTGTCTCTCATCACCATGGTTGGGTGGGTATTATAGCCTTAAATCATCATTTATTTACAAACTTTGTTCTAATTTCATGATTTGTTAATTCAATTGTGCCATGACTTTAATTTTTTCAGATTGATTGAATAAAATGGGTGAGAATTTATTTGGAGTTTCAATTTTGTAATGACCGAGCCTCACCTCAACCTCATCAGCTGCTGCAACGTGCTCAACGCCAGATTTTAATCTATTGCTACCAGGTATACATATATGAATCTCTTCATGTGAAACACAAATTACAAATTAAATGGCATAAATTCAACCCAATAACCGAACTGAGTAAATGGGTTCAGTTTCGAGTCTATCTTTTAATCGGATTCTGGCTTCTCGTGTCACTTATTAACGGAGTCAGGCCTTTTTGGTGATCGGGTATCTCCGTTAAAAACGACGGGCCTAGCTCTTGATTTTAATGATGGAAAGTATAACTAGAATGGGTTGTCTTTTTTATTTAAAACCATTTTGGTTCGGGTGAGATCGGGTTTTGGCAAAATGGGGTACGTGTCGAAACAGTCCATTTAACAAATTAGTCAATTTGGTTTGGGTAAGACCCATCCTTTATTTTACTTTTCAAATATGCCCGTTAATAACCGTCATAAGTCACGTATACTTTTTTGTGCATACTCTAGAGGAATAACAAGAAACTAGGAGATTTGAGGGGAGAAGGTGCAAGTTGGAACATAGCCAAGTCTCTGAATAAAGGTCGATGATTATTTGATTTTTAAACTGCTAAATTTTTATCAATACTGTTTCTTGTGACAGTTATGTCCTGGTGTACTACCATATCTGAGAATTAGTGGACCCGGATTTAGTTTGTAATTGGCCTTTTATCTTCTCAAAGAATAATAAACTTATAATAACTAATATAAACATATGAACGATATAACATTTTATTTTTCTAACAGATTTCATTAATTTTTGTTGTTACAGTGTGTACAAATGGGATTTTGTTTTGTTAATTATGACACCCTGGCTTCAAGTTTTTTCATGAAGAACTATGTAGAGTATGCACAGAAGGTATGGTGGCAATTTTAACCTATGTACATTTTACTTGGTCTATTATCGAATTACGAGACAACAGAGTTGATTGTCAACATTAGGGGAGGAGAACACCTTCCCGTCTTGATTAGACAATAAAGTGAGTAAAGGCATCGCTTTTTTTTTGCTATCGAATGTTGATTTAAATTTCAGTTTAGATTCGTTATGCTAATTAGCGGCTACAAGTTGCTAAATTGTAGCTACAAGTTATTGGTTTATCATACGAAATTGCAGGAACCAATGTCTTGTGGGATTTGGAGTGGAGAAGATTCCCCTCTTCTACTTTTGAGAAAACAGAAGCACAGCAGTTGTTGAGAGTTTTGGAGCAACAACAATTGCAATTAGGGGAGGACCAATGGTTCTGGCAATCCAATGATTGATGTGTTTAAATTCTCAGTAAAATAGGTGCGCTTAGACATTCAACAGGTCGCAGCAGGGAATAATAATGAAGCTTTATTTAGATGGAATTTCATAACAACCCCGAAAATAAACTCTTTCCTATGGAGAGCGGTGAGTAACAGGATCCCTACGAGTGATGCGTTGAGAGAAAGGGGTATTCAGATTGGCGATGGGTCTTGTAAAGGTGCAGGTATTGTGTTGAATCCGCCCTACACATCTTGGCCTCATGTCTCTTCGCAAGAATGGTGTTGTGGAATTTTTTTGGACTAAATCCGAATCCCAGCACACTTGATTCCATACAGCAGATTTTGGAGGTGGCGTGGAGTATAGATGGTTCAAAAATGAAGAAAAAAGTGGCGCATGCTATTTCCTCAAGACCGTATGGAGGTTATGGATTCATCAAAACGAAAAGGTCACCAACACAACAACATCGGTATTCAAGGTAGTGGAGGACATAAAAGAGACAACGTTTTGGTGGGTGACGAAAAGGTCATTAACCGGACCTGCGATTAACCGACGGGTGACGAAAAGGTCATTAATCGAACCTGTGGTTAACCGACTACGCACACCCTAACTGGTGGTTTTTAGCTTCTTGCTGGTATAGGGGTAGTATGTCTTTTTGGTTTATAATAAAGTGTTTCGGTTGTCTGTTCTAAAGAAAAAAATCTAATCCCAATTTTATACATTTTTTTGTTTTAATGTTGGATTCTTTAGCGTATACATTTGACTCTTGAAATCGTTGTGCCCCGTTTAGTACTAAATGATTTAGTTCAAAAGTTTTGATGATCTTTGACACTTTGATGCAAATTTTATATTTAGTGAGAAATCTAATATCCACATTTTGAGAGTTGAGGTTGTAAGAATCAACTACCAATAGATTTTCTCGAGCTACGAATGCTTATTTTGGGACACTAAGGTCATTCTTTATTTCTTTTAATTAGAACTGACAATTGTGAGTCTGTGACCAGATATTGATGAATAATTCACATATTTTGGCTCTTTTATAAACAAATAATGTTTTTGTTTAGAATGCAAAGAAGGCCGAACTTAAGTTGACATTTTCCCAACTAGGCAACTACCTCAAACCCATGATATTAGTGTATGAGCACTAGGTTTGGCAAAATGGATGGGCCAACATACCAACAATTTTAATTTTCATGCATTTTAATGTATAGTTTGACATGTTTTCTTTTGTGTTAATTCTTTCATTTTAATACAGTGGACCCATCAGAGATACAACATAACCGAAGTTTAATCAGGTTGGTGGGATCAATGGCGGAGCTTATTGTAAAGGGGGGGGGTCCCCCCCCCCCCAAACCCGAATGTTTCTTTAGAAGTGTAAAATTTCCTATTTTTCGTCCGAAAATTTTAAAATTATATAGGATTGTCCCCCAATTATTTTGCCTAAATATTTATACAATATATAAATTGGGTCCCATGACTTTTCACCCCCTCGTAACTTTTGGTCAAGCTCCGCCACTGGTGCGATCTGGTAACGCCTATATTTGTTTGTTACGCATGGATAGCTTTACGTGGCTAAGTCGTATGTAAGGTCTTGTGGTGCCCTATGATTTTATGTGAACAATAGTGGAAAGCACAAACAATGAACTAAAAGTTAATAAGTCATTTTTGTAGTGTTTTGATAATGTGTTAAGAAGGAGTTTTTGTGGTTTGAAAAGAAGAAAAAGAAAAGTTAGATGGTTCTTTTTCAAAAAAGAAAAAGGGAGATCGAAAAGAAAAAAGGAGAAGCAATCCCAAACACCCGCAATATAGATTATATTTGTTTGTTACGCTGTTAGCGTAATCCGTCCACCAGACGGGTATTAAACTAGTTATTGGTGGGGTGCGGCTGAAATGAGATAAGTAAATTAAGGTTTAATTTTTATAAAGGGTTTTTATATGGTTTTTGAGATGAATTAAAAAAAATAAATAACTAAACTTGGTGGGGTAGGATGATTCTCCCATTTCCAGTGTTTTACCATGACGGATCATTCTCTAAGAGACTATGATGTGGCGCCTACATGGTGGATTATCCTCCAAGAGAGGACCATCACCATACCGCATAACCTAATCACTATTATCACCTTATTCCTTGGTACTAGTAAGAGAGATAGAAGGAGAAAGATGAAAGAGAGAGAAAGAGAGACTGAAAAATTTATCCTTTTTGTAATACCTTTTTATCCTTTTAACGCCCAGGTTTATAGTTTGACAGACTGAAAAGTTTATAATTTAAGTAATTCACCGCATAACAAAAATATAAAAAATATGTAGATACGTAATCTATATTGGTCAATCAGATTTGTAAGATCCTATGAAGGGGTATGGTCCCAAAGAATGTGTGTAAACACGTACCCAAAGGACCATACCATTCTAAAAACTTTGTTGTCTAGATAGATCTTGAACGTTAACAGATAAAACTTGCGATAGACGTGGGGCACCATGGACAACGGCAAGGAGAGCACTAGCGACAGCTAAGGAAAAGGACACCACGTGACACCAATCATTGTTTGTCAGACCCTGCTGTAGAATCTCCAGGAGACAGCTAGCGACAACCCGACAAGAAGTACTGGGGGACGCTGAAGTGGAGCGAATAACTTCGTGCCAAGTCAGCCCTAGTACGGATTAACGGTCCTGTCATGTCAAGGGAGACAAAATGGATATTCCTCAATATTGACACTGGCAAAGGCCCACCTGGCTCCTATCTCCATCACAACTCTTCAGCTATATACAGAAGACCTCACTACCAGGTTTAAGAATCGCTTCTCTTACCCTCTCACTCTATACACATACTTATTTCCTCAAAACGAGTATCTTATTCTCACGCCGGATGGTGATTACAAGGAGAACCCCAACCTCTCCTCCTTGTAACGAGTTCACCATTGTTTGGTTTTGCAGGATTGATCAAGGAAAGAATCAGGATTAACCATTATAGACGAGACAACTCACCTAAGCCTAACCTTGAGTTGACTTGGTGTTTGTTCACCCTACTAGAACATTTCAGAATTGCATTCTATCATGTCTTAAAAAGATTAGAAATAATTACGAGCACTTCATCAGTGGCAGAGTCTCCCGTTTGTTCCGTTGATGCTAAAATTGTGCCAGACACCATATTCACATGTCGTGGTTTGAACTAAGATGTTACTAAGCGTCAAACTTTGTATATGTTTACTTAATGGTTTGTTCCTTCGTGGTTTTGGATGTTTTCACGGAGCTGACAAAGATTTCTCTTTAACAATATTAGAGTAGCTTATAATAATGTAGTGAGTAGTTAAATGTCTTATGATGATTAGCAAGGTAAAAACATATTTTCAAATTAATATAGTTTCTCTCCTAGTTTAGATTTGGGATATTAGATTTAAATAATCACAACTTTTACCAATTGGCTGATAACACTCCCAACTTTTAATTTGTACCCAGCACTCCCAACTTTCAACTTTCAACTTTTAACAATATTAGAGTAGTTTATAATAATGTAGTGAGTAGTTAAATGTCTTATGATGATTAGCAAGGTAAAAACATATTTTCAGATTAATATAGTTTCTCCCCTAGTTTATATTTGGGATATTAGATTTAAATAATCTCAACTTTTAGCAATTGGTCGATAATACTCTCAACTTTCGATCTGCATCCAGGACTCCCAACTTTCAACTTATTTTCGTTTAGCACTCCCTAACTAACTAAACCATAACCCAGTTAGTTTTTGCTAATGTGACATATGATGTGGCCCCTTTTGCTGACGTGGCATATGACATAGGCAGCTGATGTGGCTTTTTCAATGGCGTGGCAGCTGACATGACATTTTTGATGACGTGGCAACTAATATGACAGCTGACGTGACATTTTTTGATAATGTGGCATCTGACATTAGTTAACTGTGTTACGGTTTAGCTAGTTAGAGAGTGTCTGGGGAAAATAAGTTGAAAGTTGATGGGCTACAAATCGAAAGTTGGAAGTATTATCGGCCAACTAGTGAAAATTGATATTATTTAAATCCAATATCCCTTCAGATTTCAATCTGGTATAGAAAAATCCTTTGAATTTTTTCACCTTAAATTTTTTGTTTGTGTACAAATCGGACTCGGACGTTGATATTTTTTTTAAACCAGAAAATATTCAAATCAAACACCGACTATGAACTTAACCCAAACACAGTGAAAATATTTTCCTTTCATAGTCATCATAAGACATTCATCAAAACATATATAGAGATATAAATGCGAGCTCCCCACTACATTAATATTCTTAATCAACCCCTTAAGCTAAGCATCTGTTTCGATTCAAATAAAATAACAAAATCCGAATATCTTAAGGGGGTTAATATTCACATATCGCTTCTCTCTCTCTCTCTATACACATATATAGATATATAGAGAGAGATAGAGTGAAAAAGGATGTGTGAATATGTGGGAATAGTAAAAGCCTATCTTAAACCGAATATATCAATTGAGGCAAATAATCCACTTACTGCTAAAAGAGTACATGTCAACATATTTTATGACCGAATCAGTGTGAACCGCTTATGTGCTCCAAGCCTCCAACTAGCACGCTCTTTCATGAGATACTATGCCGTTTCAACTAAAGTTTGTGATGGTTCCCCAACTATAAAACAATAGTCTTTGTTTTAAATACGTACATGTTTTCACAAGAGAAAACACATTTGTACTTGTTTCTATCTACTAAATTAAAAATGGCAACCTGCCGTGCCGGGCTATAAGATAAGATAGAGTGTACTACTTGACTGGTAAGAAAAAGCTTCAGCACCTACCCATTGAGGAAGCTTCCTTTCATATAGGGTACTTCCCTATGTACTATACTTATCTAATTCTAGTTTCTAGCGGGACAGGATTAGGAGTCTCGATTTCTTACTAAAGCTAGCGGCTTGACTTGGACCGTTAAATTTGCATTGGGTGTGCATGGAAAAAGACCCTTTGCATGAGTAGCTATTTTCGAAACCATGTTTTACATGAATCTCTGTTTTTATTCTGAATTATCCGATTAAGATTTTTAGAATACCATCAAGATACTGTTAACTAACGGTGACCATACACGATTATGAAAGATACGCTCTTACCTTTTTAAAATATAAACCTACACCCTAAATTAATACCTTCAGGGCAGATTTCATTTTGATAATTCTGCTTATTGTATGTATCGCCCTTAGGGGAGTGGGGGTGGTCACTAGTGATAGAATTTTATCACTCTCAATATCCAATCAACTCATGCCATGCCCTCACCCACTATTCTATCACTGGTGATAGAAATGTAGCGGGGGTGGTCACTAGACACTAGTGATAGAATTTCATCACTCATAAATTTTTTTATTTTTTTATTTTAAATTAACAATAAAATTATAAATTAACAATAAAACACTAAAATAATAAATTTCAATTAAATTAAAATATACTACTTCAATTTAACATTACTAGATATATTTTAGGCTACAATTTAAAAAAAAAAAATACTAAAAAACTCTACTACTCGTCCGACTCATGAAACTCCAAACCTAAAGAACCTACTTAAACGCTTTTGTTGAATTACAACCGACTTAAACGGTTCGTCGAGATGGGCAATTAAAATTTATATAAAGATGAGGGACCTGAATTGCAATTAAAGGAAAGCTATTTAAAAATAGCTAACAAAAGTTGAGGGACCTGAATTGCACTTTTCATCAAACTTGGTATTAATTCAATTGCTAAAGGACAAAACAATCTGAATTGCACTTTTCATCAAACAATCTTTTCACACGTTATGGTTTCAACGAGTTATTTTTTTAACGAGTGATAGAAGGAGTGACGGCGGTGTGCGTTATTTTTCTACGCGTGGTGGGAGGTCCATCACGGACCGCCCCGCCTCCCCTTATTTCTACTCATTCTATTCCAAAAGAGAAAAAAAGAAGCACATTATAGTTTTTAATCATCTAAATTAGTCGATTCAGATGAAACGCTACATGTCATTTGAGCTTTACATCATAATAATAGATCGCGAAGCCATTCCAGCAAAAGTGTCCAATCCCGGCCCTTGGAAACAGATTCATGGGGTTTCGGCTGAGTTTATTAAGGTGGGTATCGACCTTAAAAAGGCTATCAAAGGGGTGGTCAGCCGGGGCTCCTCTATAGCTTTTAGGCTCGACATTTGGACTGGTTCCAAACCTCTTGCTAAGGTTTTTCCAGCTTTGTTCGCCATTGAAGCTCATAAAGGGTGTAAGGTTTCTGACCGGTTTGCTTTGGGTGTGGGATCCTCGGATTGGAGTTGGGTTTGGAAGAGGCCTATCGCTTCGGTTTAGGTGGGTGCAGAGTTTTCTTGCCTTCTTCAACTGCTGTCGGATGCCGGTCCAGCGGGGCTGTCCAGCAATCGGGATCAATGGCGTTGGGTCTTTAGATGATGCTGGTAGCCTGGTACTTATCCGGTTAGAAATCTAAAGAAGGCCATTTGCGTATCTGTCCCAAACCAGCCTTCTTTCACGTTAACTTGAAAAAAACCGGATTCATATGAAAGTGAGTATTGTTGTGTGGTGGGCGGTTAGAGAGCGTCTTCCTACCAGAGGCGCTTTAGTAAAAAGAAACATTCCAGTAAACTCAAATCAATGTTGCTTCTACGAGGAGAATTTTGAAACTTGTGAGCACATATTTGTTTCTTGTGGTTTTGCTCAGTTTGTTTGGCAAGCCTCTTACAATGGTGTAAGATCCCCTGTGTGTTCTTTTTAGATTTTAAAGACTTGTGAAACATCAGTATGCAAACAGGTCAAGAACGAGAAAGAATCTTTCATCATGACCGGCATATGGAGTATTTGGAAGTATGCAAACCCCTTACTGATCTAGTGCACCAAACCTCCTACTGGTCCCACTCGAGGCAGGACGGAAGTACATCAAATACCACGAGTGGAACCATCCCAAATGACTTGAACCACTTACCCAACCACCCACGAGTTAGTAATTATAGATTCTTATGAAACAGAGGAACTTGCTTTACATCATCATCTGCTAGAGCATAGTGCACCAAGCCACCCAACCCCCTAATACAGTGCACCAAACCTCCTACTACTGGTCTAGCACACCACACCTCCTACTGGTCCAGTCGGGACGGGACATCCGTCCAGCGCATCAAACCTCCTACTGGTCAACAGTCAAGTACTGCGAGTGAAACCATCCCAAATAACGAAGATGTACTAACCTTTGATCATAGAAATGAAAACCGGCGTGTAAATGTAAGATGAAGTTAAATTACGGAAACTGATTAGTGAAGACATAAATTATTATATGAAACTTGTTACAGACAGTTAAACTATAAAGGAGCGCTTGCATAGTTTATAAACCATGAACAAGAAACACATTAAAACAATAAACTAAACAAAGAATCATCATGCAACCAACCAAACAAAAACATATAAAGACAACAAGTTCAGTCAAACAACTTAACACCAAAACCTTAAGAAAATAAACTTTAAAACCTAAATTATTTAAAGCATTCTAAATCTAGATCATCCAATTAGTCACCAGACTGTACATCTAGAATCTTCCATAAACTGTTCTAAGTCTTAACACATCCCCTAAAAGAATGCATACAAACCAAACACCATGAAAGATCATAATCAAATAAAGGATCCATACTTTAACCTGTTACCACCTCACCAAGAACTCTTCTTCTTCCCATCATAAAACTCAAGATACCACTTAACAAACTTCCCCAACCCCGTTTCCAAATCCGTCGTCGGCCTATACCCAAGCTCCTTCCTCGCCAGCGTAACATTCGCATGCGTAAACGGCACATCCCCATTCCTCGGCATCAACACAACCTTCTTCTTCGCTTTCACCTTCAACAACTTCTCCAATATACTAACCAACTTATTAACCGAAACAGGCGAAGTATTCCCCAAATTAATAATCCTAAACTGCGCTTCCCCTTTCTTCTTCCCACCACTCCCCGTACTCTTCTTCGCAGTATCAATCGCCGCTAAACACCCTTTCACAACGTCATCAATGTAGGTAAAATCCCGAGCCACAGTCACATGCCCCGCCCCTTCATATATCGAAATCGGTCTCCTCTTTAATATATCCCTCGTAAAAAAGAAATACGCCATATCCGGCCTCCCCCACGGTCCATAAACGGTAAAAAACCGCAACCCAGTAATCGATAACCCGTAAATATGATTATAACTATGCGCAATCTCCTCACCCGCTTTCTTCGTAGCCGCGTAAAGACTCGCTGGCTGATCCGTCCTGTCCTTCTCCGAAAACGGCACCTTCGAATTCAACCCGTAAACCGAACTCGACGACGCCCACACGATCACCGGCTGCGGATTAACCGATTTCGCAACCTCTAACAAGTTCACAAACCCATCCACGTTACTCTCAACATACGAATTAGGGTTCACCATAGCGTACCGTACACCCGCCTGTGCAGCGAGATGAAGCACGTGACTAAACTTCACTAAACCAAACAATTTCCTAAGCAAAACGGCGTCGTTTATATCGCCTTCCACAATAAACACACCAGCACGATCTAACAACTGTAATTTTCGCGCTTTTTTTAAACTGACGTCATAATACGGATTAAAATTATCGAGTCCAACGACGCCGTTTCCTCGGCGTTTAAGGGCGACGGCGGCGTGAGATCCGACGAAGCCGGCGGCGCCGGTGACGAGGACGATGGGGGCGGCGCGTGAGCGGGGTTTGGCGGAGGATTTGACGTGGTTTTCCCAGGAGGTGGAGCGGAGGGTGCGGCGGGGGGCGGTGGGGGAGGGCGGGGAGAGGAAGAAGAAGAGGAAAATGAAGGCGAGAAAAACGAGAGTGAGTTTGGGGAGGGTGGTGTGGAGGCGGAGACGGTGGTGGAGGAAGTGTAAAGGGGATTTTTCCGGCTTGAATTTGCCGGGAGTGGTGGGGATGTTGTCGAGGATGGGGTTTAGAGGGGACATTTTTGGTAGGAAATTTGGGGTTAAATTAGGGTTTTTTGGGAAAAAGATGAAGAGAGAGAGAGAGAGGGTAATGTACTGAATTGGTTTGTTGTGTGTACGTCTCTTAAATCACCGAAAATTGCAGAGGATGGGGGAAGATGGTGATAATAATCATCTGGTTCTGGTAGGAGAAACCGAGAGTTTGTATTATTATATTGAAGATATCGAAAGTTGATAAGTTCATGGTTACCTTTTTTTTTTCTTTTGTGGAAATAAAAAAAAGAACAATTATGTATTTATGTTTGTACCAAATCGGCAAATCCACTTCGTTGTTTGACGAAAGTTGGTTTATTTATTTAGTTTAATATATAAAAATAAAGATGAACATTTTTTTTATTAAACGAACGGAGATAAACAAATGTTTCACTCATTCATTTACGTTTGTTTATGTTTATTTGTTTATGTTTGATCGTTTGAGTACTAAGACAAAAGTCCAATATATGTGTGTGTGAGAGAGAGTATGTGAAATTCTTTATTACAAAAGTTTATTTATATTTGTTTATCTATGTTCATTAGTGTTTGATTGTGTTTGTGGTTAATATTCATGAACTTTTCGTTTAGAATATTAACGAATGAAAATATGCAGACATGAACATGCTCATCTTCTTATAACAAATATAAACTATTGTTATTATTATGAACTTATGTCGTACATACAATTGGCGTGACTTATCAATAGTAAAATATGTTCTTTGTGAATGTTCACAAGTTTTTCTGAAGATCACAAGAAAAAATATTATAAGATGCTGAACATTCTTTTTTAATTTTAGTGTTTTGGCAAGTAGAATGTATGTAATACACTTTTTAATATATTGAATATGATATTTTCAAAGGGTATATTGGCCATCTATCACACATGTCACATGTGGTATATGTGGATGGTGACTTACCCTTGTTGTAGGTCCAGTTTTTTAATGTGATACTACGATATGGTCTATGACTCCATGTTCTCGATGATGACAGAAGAGAAATGTCAATCGACAAATACTAAACGTATAGAGGCTCCATGATCTCTTTGATAATGCGATGGAGATGGAGAAGGGGGAGCGCCAAGACATCCATAATCCATTTGCAAACTTACGAACATAATTATGTAAATTTAAACTTAAGAATAAAACTTGAACCATCGATAATCCATTTTCTTTCAAGTACAAACATATGAAAATCAAGAATGGAAATTACGTGTTCCCGACTTGTGAAGTCTCAATGGGGTGAAAGGATTGCGATTGTTAAACGGCACCATCTGACCATCATGACTCGTGAACACCAAGTCGTCTCTAAGGGTCCAAGGGTTGTCTCTTTTGGTATTAAGGACTTTCACGTTCATCTGCCTCCTACTTGCCTTGGCCATAATGCATAGGGTTGGCAAAAAAAACAAGCAAGCATGACGAAAATGCCTCGAAAGCCGAAACATTCAGGATGAGTATTCAGGTATATGGGACTGCATTTGAGATTGATAAAAGAAAATCGCAGGTTCAAGTACAGGTATGGTATTAAGTGTTAACCGATTCGATTACTCAAAACCATATGCCTGAACCAAATACCCACTGTTGAGACAACAAATATTAGACCAAAGATAGTAGCAAGGGCGGTTAGGCAGAAGGGTTAAAGGGTTTAACCTTGCCTAACGCAGGTCGTGGGGTCCCCCCACGTTTGCAAGACGTGGAAGGAGGTTCACTAGTTTATATTTCTTGTTTGAAGATCCAATTCTGAAGTATTGTTCAGAAAAGGATTGAGGAACAAAAAGAATAAGTGTAATGTGAATGTGAGTGAGAGACACTTGCGTGAAGTAAGTGTACGATGTGAAGGACCAGAGTTTGAGGAAGCAAATCTGATCTGGGATGTCCCTTTGATAAATGAAGTGTCACTTATATAGGAGAGGACATCTCCCAAAGAAGTATTCATTTGACTAGTGAACCAGCTTGCAGTGAGGGGCTTACCCTTTCGGGGGTTGAAGCCTTTTGACCCCTGGGTAATAGCATGTACTCTGTGGACCTGCATTGCTTTTACGGCTGTGGCTGGTGAGACTGTTTGGGGATGTGACTTGTTCACTGTTCACGTGTTACTTTACTCCATCTCCTCAGCTTTTTCAACCATTGAACCTTTTAACCTTTTGGGCGTTTACATACTTGGTCATTTTATTTGGTCTCGGGCTACCCCCGTCATCAGCCCCCCAAGTCAGAGGTTTTTAGGAGTAGCTCAAAGACTTCTGACTTTTTAAGCATTATTTTATTCCCTGAAGGTTTCAAGGGTTCAACGCTTGAAGGCTTGGAGGGTTGTCGACAGTTAATGTTTGAATTTTGAATATCTGACGGTTGATTTGATTGATGTGTAGCAGTTCGTAGGGTGGCGGTTTTGCAGGGTGCACTGTTTTACATTATTGCCCCTATATTAACTTATTACCTTATATTTTCTCATTTTCTTTTTCATTATTCCATCAAGTTTTCTCTGCGACTCCTTCCCGTTTTCTTCAAGGTTAGTACCGGTTCTCTTTGTTTCATTACGCTTTTCATATTTTGCAAAAAATGGGTGCCCTTAAGGATTTAGCGAAATCCTTTTCCCGATTAACCCAAGAGGAAGTAGAGTTGTTTTGTATGGAATATGGTATTGGAACTAAGTTTAAACCTACTGCCCCTGCGTGTGATGCCTCGATTGACAAATGTCCGGCTGGTTTTGTCGCTCTTTATTGTCGTCATTTCGAGTTTTCAAACCTTCGTTATCCATTTTCCTTGTTTGTGTTGAACTTGTTGGAGTATTACCGAGTTTCCTTCGGTCAGATTCATCCGAAGGGCATGGCTAGGGTTTTGCATTTTGAGGTTTTGTGCCGTGCCCTCGGATATGATCCTTCGTTATTGCTTTTTCGCCGTTTCTTCCGTTTGGCCAAAAATGGCGATTGGTTTACTTTTGAAGCATCCAAGGTTGATTCCGGCCTTATTTCATCCATGGTTGCAACACTTGGGACTTGGAAGAATCGTTTTTTCTTGGTTTCCGATACTACTGTTCCTTTTAAAATGGTGTGGAGGCACCCGGATGCTGTTCTCAATGAACCGGAACCCCTTATATCTGATTTGAATGATGCTTTTTTGAAAGCCATCCGTGAATGCCCTTCAAGGGTTCGTCCCTTTCCTGCGCATTTGCTAGTTTTATTAGGGGTTAATAAGTTATCGGAAAAAGCTAATCGGGATCCGGTTCTGATGAGAGATGGCACGAGTATGCATTTTCTTTTCCACCTTTCTTGTATTTTTCTTAATTTGTGTCTCATGTTTTATCTGTTTTGTTGCTTGCAGTTATGTCTGCCTTGGATTTCATTAAAAGTGATGACACTTCGGATGTGGTTTTTGGGGATGTTCCTGTTATCCCTGATGAGAATGTTGTGGTTAAAGGTGCTGAACAAAGGTTTGAAGGTACTGGGTATGTTAGTGTTTCGAATGTTAAGGGTTTTTCTAAACCTCTTGTCCCCAAGGCTTCGACCCGGCGATCTACTCGTCGTTTGAAAGGTGCTCCTCAATCCACCTCTACTGAACCGGTGGAGTTGAGTGATGATGTCGAAGAGTCTGGGGATCAAGGTGTTGAAGCGGGTTCTGAAAGAGAGAAGAAGTTAGTTGTTCATGGCAAAAAGGGTTCGGCCAAGAAGGTTGCTGCTGCTCCTGTTCAGGGTTCTTCGAGCATGGACGTTGAAGGGTTGGATCCAGATGCGGTTTATATGCCATGTTGGTCGGTGAAAGTTGACGACAGTTTTAAAGATGCTGCTGTTTGTGAAGAGGCCTTGAGTCATATTGCTCCTCCTTCGGTTCACAAGACTATCTCCGAAATGGATGATGATGTGATGCTGTCTCGTATGATTCTTAGTACTTGCAATCTTGCTGCCATGCTTCCTCAGGGCGTTGCCCGTTTTCGTCAGAGGATGCAAGAGTATGAAGAGTTTTCCAAGAAGAAAGACAAGATGAAGTCTTCAATGGCAGCGATGAAGAAGGAGATAAGTAGCTTTGCTGAGAAGGAGGAAGCTTGGTCGAAGAAGGTTGAAGGCTTGTCAAAGTAGCATGAGATTGAGATGAGCGATTTTAAGAAGAGTTTTGAGGCTGATCGGTTGAAGCTAAAGGCGGACAGGGAGGCTTTATCTGTTGCTCAGAAAGCCTTTGATGAAGAGAAGGAGAGCCTGAAGGCTTCGGTTTCTCGTGCAACTAGTGATAACCATTGGTTGATTGAGCAGGGCTTTCAACAGGTTGTCACCTACCTGCTTCATTCTGCTAAATTTAACTCCGCTCTTGGTGATGTTTATACAAAGTTGCTTAATTTGGGAAAACACCAAGGTCTCATTGCTGGTTACAAGTTGCATGAAGCTGGGCATTCTCTGGAAAAGTCCCTCTTGTTTCGTCCCGACGCTTCTGATGTTTTCAAAAGCTCAGTTGAACAGATGGAGAGGCTAACCTATCCTTATGTTCATCAGGTTTCTACCTGCTTTGGTAAGCCTTTGTCTTTTTTACAGGACTTGAAACCAAAGGGTCTTAATGAAAAGGTTTGTGCTGAAGTCTTGGGCTCACTTTCGAAGAAAAGATCTTATTCCGGAGATAGTGATGATACCCTCTCGAGTGTGCCAGATGCTCCGAAGGATGTTGGCTTGGAGACTTCAGCGGTGGGTGATGATGGTGGTGCAAAGGTTAAGAAATCCAAGAAAGCCAAGAAGGCCAAAGCTGAGGGTTCTGGTGTCTCCAAGCCTTCTGCTATCTGATGGTTATTCGTAGCTTTCTTAGCAAAACAATTTATGATTTGTAATGTTATTTTGAACAATGTTAGGTTTCCAGGAACCCTTAAGGTTCCTGTTGGTGGTGTGTTGGGCCTGTATGGCAATTTGAACAATAGTTTAACTTGCAAGTTACTAGAACTTGCTTTAACTTTTATTTGAAAGTCTTTCATGACTTTCTTTGCTATGGTATGATGGTTAATTATACTACTTGGGTTGTGTTTTTATGTTTATGCCTGCTTTGCTGAGTTTGTTTGGTAGGCTTTAACCCTTCAAGCCTTTTGGCTAATCGTAGGTGGGTTGGAGCCTTCAATGTTTCAAGCTTGTCACGTGGGTAGCTTGAAGCCTTGATAGCTTTTGGTTTGGTTTGTGTATTTTGCCGACGGATTTTCTTTTTGCTTGTATTTTTCCTTGGATAATTTTCCTTCTCTTTTTAACATTGTCTTTGTTGAATTTTCGTTGTCTTTATGTTTTTTACACCTTAAAGGGGTCAGTGCTGCAGACACTTAGCCTTGGTGTTTTTTAACAAAAAGACATAGCACCTATCCTCTTTATTATTTCTTTGTGGTTTATTCGACTTCGTAAGCCTGTTTGTTGGTTATATTTCTAAGGCTTAAGGAACAATTGGTGTAGGTTGTTCAGACCTGTCTATGAGACAATTTTGTTTTGGCTTAATAAGTCTCATGGAGTTGTATTGATTTAGGAACTCACCCCTTATATAGGTTCATTCAACCCTTGAACCTATTGAGCGATGTGGCCTGGGAGCTCATCCCCTTACATGGCCCTTTCCATGGAGTTTTTTGCTAGGTTCTCAACCTGATCTTAGGATAGAAAGACAAGTTTGATAAAACAACTTCATTCATTCAAGCAATACCTGCTTTTTTTTACAAAAGGTTTTCATAGTGTTGTTCGAGGTACATTTTGACACAAATCAAACTTTCCTGTCTAAACATGGAATCTTCTCAGGGTCTTGCCGTTCCAATGCCTTGGAAGCCTTTTGCCTTCTGAATATGCTAGCTTGTAGGACCCACCCTTGTGTGCTTCGAGGATGGTGTATGGACCTTCCCATTTTGGGCCCAGCTTTCCTTGATTTTCTTTTTTGCTAGCTTCATTGTTTCTAAGGACTAGGTCCCCTGGCTTGAATCGTTCATTCTTAACCTTCTTGTTGTAGTAGGCTTCCATTTTCTGCTTATATTTGGCTTCTTGGATTGCGGCTTGATCTCGGGCTTCCTCTAGGAGTTGTAAATTCAACATGGTCTCTTTTTGGTTCGTTTCGGGATCCATGTTGACGATTCGTTGGGTTACAACTCCTATTTCAGTAGGGATTACGGCCTCGGATCCAAATACCAAGCTATAAGGTGTTTTCTTGTGGCTTGTTTTTTCAGTTGTTCTAATTGCCCATAGAACACTAGGCAATTCTTCGAGCCAATTGCTTTCATATCTTCCTAATCTTGTCTTGATGCCTTCCACTATGCTTCAGTTTGCCCTTTCAACCTGGCCATTTGATTGCGGGTAAGCCACTGAGCTGAAGATCTGGTTGATCCTGTACTCTTTACACCAAAGGCTGAAAGGCTTTTCAGCGAATTGCTTTCCATTGTCGGTGACAATCACTCCCGGTAACCCATAGCGGCAGATGATGTTTTCCCAAACGAAGTCGATGACCTGTTTGCCTGTGATCTTTGCAAGGGGTTTAACCTCGGGCCATTTGGTGAAATAGTCTATTGCCACTAGCAAGAATTTTGCTCCTCCTTTGCTTGGAGGGAATGGTCCAACAATATCCATTCCCCACTTATGGAATGGCCATGCCGAGGTTATTGGGACAAGATCATGTTTGGGACTTTTTGGGATTGGAGCATGAATCTGACAAGCATCACATTTCTTCAATTGCTCGGTGGTGTCGCGATGCATCGAGGGCCAAAAATATCCAAGGTTCATGAGTTTTGCAACCACCGACCTAGCTCCAAAGTGGGCTCCACATACACCTTCGTGAATTTCTTTGATCAGATACTTACTTTGCTCGGGACCAACACATCTTAGCAAGGGGGCAAGGTAACCCTTTTTGTAGAGGGTTTCTCCTTGCAACACATATTGTCTTGCTTTGATTTTAACCCTTTCAGCTTCTACTTGATCATCGGGTAGTTCACCATTTTGAAGGAATTTTTTGATGGGAGTCCAGTTTGGATCTTCCTCGGTGACTACATCTTGGACCTCCAATTCATCAATCGATGGAGCCTTCAACACTTCAACCAACACCTTCTTGGTGAGGTGGGCAAAGGTGAGAGATGCTAGCTTACTTAAGGCATCAGCCTTTTTGTTTTGGGACCTTGGAATTTGTTTGATACTGCATGCTTGGAAGGTATTCATCAATTCCTTGGATTTTTCTTTGTATCTTCTCATATTGGGTTCTTTGGCAACGTATCTATCATTGACTTGGCTTGAGACTAGTAATGAATCTGTGAACACTTCAAGCTTTTGGACTTTCATTTCTTTGGCCAGCCTTAAGCCGGCGATCAGTGCCTCGTATTCAGCCTCATTATTGGTGGTCTGAAAATCAAAACGAAGAGCATATGTGAATTCTAACCCTTCAGGGTTGACTAGAACTAACCAAGCCCCTGACCCTTCAACGCTTGAAGCTCCGTCGGTAAATAGCTTCCAGGCCTCAAGGTTGGAGGGTTCAGTGGTGGTAGTGTTTTCTTCGTCAATTGTTTGGTTTGGAATTCCACAAGGAAGTCGGCCAAGACTTGGGCTTTAATAGCTTTTCGTGGGACATAGGTGATGTTGTGCTCACCTAGTTCCACTGCCCATTTTGCTAACCTTCCTGAGTTCTCGGGTTTTTCGAGCATATTTTTAACAGGTTGGTCAGTGACCACTTGTATAGGATGTGCTTGGAAATACCTCCTAAGCCTTCTAGCTGTTTGAACTAGGGCTAGGGCAAGTTTTTCAAGGGGAGGATATTTGGTCTCAGCTAATTTTAAAGTTTTGATGAAGAAGTAAACGGGTACCTGAACCGTGTTTCGTTCGATTGTGAGGACTGCACTTATAGCTTCTTCAACAACTGATAGATAGACTGAGATCAACTCTCCCGTTTCTGGAGCTGCAATGTCTGGCAAGGAGGCCAGGTGTTGTTTCATCTGGTTGAATGCTTCCTCAGCCTCATCAGTCCACTTGAAATCCTTCTTATCCGAACAATTTTTAAGTGTTTTGGAGAAGGGTAGGGACCGTTCGGCCAGCTTGGAAGTGAAACGCTTCAAGGCAGCAAGTTTTCCGTTTAAGCTTTCAACCTCTTTTTTGGTTTTCGGTGGCTTGGCTTCGAGAACAGCTTTTACTTTGTTTGGGTTGGCCTTGATGCTTTGTTTTCCGACAATGTGACCCAGGAATTTTCCTTCTTCGAATCCAAATGAGCACTTTTCAGGGTTAAGTTTCATGTTAACCTTTTTGAGATTTTTGAAAGTTTCTTGGATGTCGTCAAGCATTTGATACTCCGTCTTGCTTTTGATTACCAAGTCATCGACATAGGCTTCCATGTTTTTGCCAATTTGGCTTGCAAAAGCTTTGTCCACCAGACGTTGGTAGGTTGCTCCGGCGTTCTTTAGTCCAAAAGGCATCTTCTTGTAACAGAAGATTCCTTTATCAGTGTGGAACGCCGTCTTTTCTTCATCTTCCTCTTTCATGATTATTTGGTGATACCCTTTGTAAGCATCAAGAAAGCATTTGAAAGGGTAACCGGTGAGCGAGTCAACCTTAAGGTCAATTTCTGGTAGTGGATAACAGTCCTTAGGACAAGCTTTGTTGAGATCTTTGAAGTCTATGCACATTCTCCAGGAGTTATCTGGTTTCTTGACCATAACCGGGTTTGCAACCCATGATTGGTACTTGACTTCTCGGAGAATACCAGTAGATACGAGCTTCTCAACCTCCTGACAAGCAGCCAGGCTTCTTTCTGGTGCTAAGCTTCTTTTCTTTTGGACCACAGGTTTGACATCGGGTGGTATCCTCAACTCATGTTCAGCAATGCTTCGGGGGATTCCTGTCATATCTTCCGGACACCAAGCGAAGACGTCGCTGTAATGTGTCAACAACTTTTCCAAATAAGAGAGAGTTTCTTGTGAAAGGCTTGGGTTGACCCTTATTCTTTGTTCAGGGTACTTAGGATTTACGATAAGCCTTTGCTTGTCTTCTTCACTTCTGGGACTTTCGCCTTCAACCATATAGGCCTCTTGGGAGGTTTGAAGGGTTGCTACCCCACTTTCGGTTGGGAATTTTACCGTGCCATGCCCAACGGACACTACCATAAAGAAGGCACATTGCCCCGACCTCCCTATGATCACATCATAGTTTGAAGGTATGTTGAGAACCACGAAGGTAAGTGGCTGGATCCTTTTCTTCTGACCTTCACTGAAGCAAACATCTAGTGTCAGTTGCCCTAAAGGCTTGAGGGGTATATCAGCAATGCCTTTTATGGAGGTTCCAGAGGGTTGAAGCCTTGAACGTTCTTCATTGCTCAAGCGGTTGAAAAATTTCTCGAACATGATTTCAGTGGCTGCCCCAGTGTCTATGTATGCCCTATGTGTTTCCAACGTTCCAATGGTAGCTTCCACGACGAGAGGGCTTGAAAGAGGGCCTTTTTCTGTTGGGGGAAAGCAAACACATTGAAGCTCCCAAGCTTCCAACCGCTGCCTTTTGTGAGGAACCTTTTCATCAGAGTTTACCATATTGACTTCCTTTCCCTTGCCTTCAGCCATTTTGTCTCGAACCCCTTTTACCAAATGGGCGAGTTCACCTGACTTAACAGCCTCTTCAATTCTTTTCTTGAGTTGGAAGCAATCGTTGGTGTGGTGACCCTTTTCTTCATGAAACTCACAGAACTGTGTGGAGTTCTCATTTTTCTACTTCTGGGGAGAGGCCTAGGAGGCCTAAAGTTCTGTTTGACTTCTTCTGTTGCAAGGATTTCTTGAGGGGACTTTGTGAGGGGTGTGAAACTCATGCCTTTTTCCCTGGTTGGAGGGTTCCGGCCTTCAGACCTTCGATGGTCTGAACCCTTTTGCCGTCTGTCATAGGAGTTGTAATTCCCTCTTTTTCTGACCGGGCTATTACTTCGCCAGCTAGACCCTCTTTTCCTTTGTTCTTTGATGTCAACTGCTTCCTCTCCCCGGATGTGGGCTTCTGACCTTTCGAGGGCCTCCTCCAAGGTCTTGGGCAGGGACTTGTTGAAATCTCTTGTGATGTATTTCGAGGTGATAGCGTTCATGAAACCGGCTACCCTCATTTTTTCATCCGCCCCTACATAGGTTAGACCTTCCTTTTTGTATCGTTCAATAAACTCACGAAGACTTTCATTGTCTCGTTGTTTTATTTGAAAAATGACGGTTGCATCTTTGACATATCGTCTCTGCTGGGAGAAGTTGGCCAAAAAACCCTTGCTAAGGTCGTCAAAGCTTCGAATGCTTCGAGCAGGTAAATCGTTGAACCAGATCCTGGCAGATCCGATAAGGGTTTGCATGAACATTAAACAACATTCAGCGTTTGACCATTTTTCTATCCTTGCTGCACCGGTAAAGATCTGAAGATGGTCCTCTGGGTCCTCAGACCCATCATACGTTCTGATGGGGGCCGGCATCTTGATCTTTGTTTGAAAATCATAATCGGCTATTTGCTGTGAGAAGCATGAAAGGTTACTCGGCTTGTAGGGTTTAGCCAAGTCTTCTTCGACCCTTGTACCCATATTATTATTACCATTGTTGTTCCCTTGAGTGGCTATCACTTGATTGATGAAGTGTTGCCACGGGAAACTGGCCATCATCTGGGTCATCATCTGGGACATAGGGTTGAAACCTTGGAGGCTTCCGGATGTGATCGGACAGCTAACTCCAAGGGGGGTGCTCATTACCGCACTTCGTGCCAATGGAAGCACAGACAGGCTTGCTCCCACGAAGTGGCGGTAGAGGCTAGAAAGCTTGATACTGGGGAATGTAGGAGCTGATCCAAAGTCAGCTTATGGCCCAGAGGAGCACCACTTGTAACTGGTTGGGACGAAAAGAGGGGATATGTTGTAGGATTTGTCATGGTAGATAAATATGGAACGGGGTTTGGAGGATTACTGGGGCCAGCCTCATTCCTGGTTGTAAAAGGTGAAATGAGAGGTCCGGGAGACAGTGTTGGTTCGGGTTCATCATAGTCTAGACGAATCCTCACCCCCTTGTCCTTTTCTTTGTTCACATACTGGTTGAGGAGAGTCCTCAACTCAAGAAAATTATTAGCAACTCCCTCGGGGGTAAGTTCAATACGTGTGGGGGTGCCTGTGACACCGACGTTAGGGGAAGGAACTCCAGATCTAGAAGGAGTTGGAGTGTTAAAGGTGAGAAACTCGGGTGTGCTCCCCGGAGTTGAAAAAGAAGTTGGAATAGCCACATGAGCTTGACTACTACCCGGAGTTGAAATGTTTGGTACCTGGTTCACTTCACCTGGGGATCCACTTTTAGACATGGCGATTTTAAGAGAGAAGAGCTACACTACTAGGTCTTTTTGAGGAGAAATAACGGCGTAGCCCCACGGTGGGCGCCAACTTGTTGAGACAACAAATATTAGACCAAAGATAGTAGCCAGGGCGGTTAGGCAGAAGGGTTAAAGGGTTTAACCTTGCCTAACGCAGGTCGTGGGGTCCCCCCACGTTTGCAAGACGTGGAAGGAGGTTCACTAGTTTATATTTCTTGTTTGAAGATCCAATTCTGAAGTATTGTTCAGAAAAGGATTGAGGAACAAAAAGAATAAGTGTAATGTGAATGTGAGTGAGAGACACTTGCGTGAAGTAAGTGTACGATGTGAAGGACCAGAGTTTGAGGAAGCAAATCTGATCTGGGATGTCCCTTTGATAAATGAAGTGTCACTTATATAGGAGAGGACATCTCCCAAAGAAGTATTCATTTGACTAGTGAACCAGCTTGCAGTGAGGGGCTTACCCTTTCGGGGGTTGAAGTCTTTTGACCCCTGGGTAATAGCATGTACTCTGTGGACCTGCATTGCTTTTACGGCTGTGGTTGGTGAGACTGTTTGGGGATGTGACTTGTTCACTGTTCCCGTGTTACTTTACTCCATCTCCTCAGCTTTTTCAACCATTGAACCTTTTAACCTTTTGAACGTTTACATACTTGGTCATTTTATTTGGTCTCGGGCTACCCCCGTCATCACCCACAAAATTGTTTTTTTTTTCTCTTAATCGTTATCTATTAATGTTTCTTTTACATGAATAAAAGACTATTTTTTTTATATTGTGAAATCATAACATAAACTGAAGTGTGGGATAATAGGGTAGTAGGGTGGTTACTAGTGCTACCACTACTCCATAAGTTAACTAATAACTTTTTTGTCAATACTGGAAAACCTCTCAATTGCATAAAGACTAGGTCCATCTTCCTTTCCATATGGGTTGTTCCACCCGACTCTAGTTTACTCTTTAGAGATCTAAGTATAGAGATCTAATTAAAATGTCACAGTTTTGGTTGGTCTTACATCTAAGATTAGATACTTAAAAACATTTTCTTGAAATGTTTTATGATCTTAAGCACTGTTATCTTCAACAATAGTGATGGATAGCCACACTAGTACAGATTTGATCAAAAGATGCGGTTAAATTGGCTATGAGATGCGGTCTTAGACCTGCATTTTATGGCAAGGCATCTTTTGGCTATATTTCAAGAGATGCGGTTCCAAGAGATGCGGTTCTAGAACCGCATTTTTTGATAGAACCGCATCTTTTAGGTGCTGTTTGTTTTTTCAGAGGTAAAACGTCTGTAGTCTGCGGACCACATCTGCAGCTGAAGAGGTGGACCAAACCTCTGCAGTCTGCAATAAGAAGACTGTTTGTTTTTTTAACTTCTGCAAACTGTTGAAATAAACTAAAACATAATTAAACTGATTTTATTTAACTTAAAAGAGATTTTTAACATTCAAACATAAATAATAGTTATATAAAACTGAAATAATATTCATAAAACCCTTATTCAAAAAATAACAAAATCAAGCAAAGATTAGAAAGAAGCACTAATGTTTTGTAGTCAGAAATTCAAAGACCCATATATTACAGATCGTTAATTTTGCGAATCAAAGTAAAAGGTCAACAAGATGCAAACTTTTTGGTTGAAAAATAATCAATAAACAAAGCTAAACAAAACCCATATGCTAATTTCCTGACACATATCATACTTCAACCTAACAAGCTTTAAACAGTTAAACAAAGGTACTAATCAAGATTCAGGTCAAACAGTCAAAACCCTAACAAACCCATGAACATAATAAGCTCAAAACATCAAGATAATCACAGACTAATCAAGATTCAGGTTAAAAGAAGAGAACCCAGATCTACAAATTCAAATTAATTCAAGAAAAAGAAACAATTTGAAGGAAGAAAAAAGGGCTTTGTTATACCTGGAGAGAGAGATTGAAGTGGATCTCCCTATTAAAGGGGAAGCTATGGAGTTATGGTCTCCTCTTTTCTTCTTTGTTTTGCCTAATTAAACCCAAAAAGAAGACCCCCACTTGATTCTGCCTTCCTGTCATGTTTTTTCGCTAATGTACCGGAGATCGGCGAATTGCAAGCTGGCTGTGGTGGGGGAGGTGACGACGGCACTATGGGTGGCGGAGATATGGAGGTAACGTCTTGGAGGAGGAAGGGGTGGAGGAGAAGATGTTAGGGTTTGTGTGGGTGGTTCTGTGTTTTGAGGGCAGAGGAGAGGAGGATGAGAAGAGTTTAGAAGAGGAGGGTTCATATCTGCCCCAAGAAGAGGAGTGACAGACATTTTTTAATGAATTCTCTTCTAAAAAACAAACACGCTGCAGACCTCTACGTCTGCGCGTGGTCTGCGTGGGGAAGACAAAAGAGGTTATGAAGTACTTTTCCTAAAAAAACAAACACCACCTTAGTATATTAACAAAAAAACTACTTTTTCCATAATATGCTTTAGAGATGCGGTTCTAGAACCGCATCTTTTGATATATTAACAAAAAAAGTTATTCCTAATATACTCAAGAGATGGGGTTCTAAAACCGCATCTTTTGGCATTTGGAATAAAATAATGTGTGTATATATATAATTTTCAGGAAATTTTATTAAAAATTTCCAATAAATTCCCATGATTAACAAATTGTCTAAAAATTAAAATAAAATATATAAAAAAACAAAATTAATTAGAACAAATATAATACAACCCAAGAATATAAAATACAATGGTTTCAAAGTAACACAATATTACAAAAGTTTTCCAGTAACACAACAATACATATAACTCTAAAGATGAAATCGACATACAATAACTTCCTGAACGGACTGATGTCTTCATATTTTTAACCCAAACCAATGTCTTCAATCCATGCTTGCAACCGGAATTGTAGAGAAGAAAAGTTCGTTAAACTAACCAAACAGTGTTGAGGTTGTAGATGGCCCTATGAAAATCAAATTTCAACTGTATAGCAGCACGAACTACATTGCAAAAACATGTCATTAAGAGACTAGACTGATACATGGAGACGGTCTATGTTACGCTGGTTAATATTATCATACCTCACTGATGGCTTTTGACAATTATTTGCTTTTCATGTGCAAAAACAATCTTACTCAGTTCCTGCGATTACCAAATGAAGACATTAAACAACAATTACGGATATGGAAACATATATTATATACATTAGGAACCGTAAGAAAATGCTTTAGAACTGTAAAGATCATTGTGTATCAATACGTATCTTTATACTATAAGCAAATTTTTTGTTATCCGTTAGATATAAATGCACATTAAATGGTGGAATTTGAGCTAACCTTGAGACACCTTTATGGAGTTCATGTCCGAACCCCCAAACACCTCCTTAATCCAACGCTCCATCAACTCTACGACCATAGATTCAATTTCCTCACCCGAAGTCTTCTCTTGTGTATTCCATTTCTGAAAAACAAACAAAACACAGTATCTAAATGTATACAAATAAATTAAAAGGCTGATATATCTTAAATATATGAAATACACTTACACGATTAATAAAGTCATGTTGAATTGTTTCAACAAACTCCCACATATGTTTTATCAACATATAACCGCATTCCCATGAGCCCGGTTGTTGGTAGCACTACAGTTAATCCACAATTAATTATGGGGAAAGTGAATATGGCGTTGTTATACACCTAAGCTTACACGGAAAACCCGTCAAAACTACGCAATTTTGATTGAAAATTTCTTAAATATCATTTAGTTTAATTACATCATCGTGTCCATGCCTACGATTCTTCTCGTGGCCTTCTTAACCGCAATTCATGCAGCCATTTTAACAATATTAGGGCTAAAAAAGAATGAAAAATGTTTTCAGTGATTTTAGACTATATTCTTTATGAACAGCAATGGATTTGTACCCTTATCAGTCTTTGTATCTTTACATTACATGTTTCGTAAGATTCATTTGGGTTTTCTTGAGCTATTAAAGATGTACTGAAAGTGTTTAAAGATGATATAATTTGCTTTTTGTGTTTGAAGAGTTTGTAAACTGTAATGGCGTTTAGGAGAAAACTAGTATCATGTATGTATACCAATTTTGATTTGGTGGTAATTTTAAACCCTTGTATTGCACCGTCGTCAATAGTGTCCTTCCAATCCCAGATCTAGAAAATTATATTAACAAAAGCAGTTGAAAATTAATTCTGAATTAAAATAGGTTGTTTCATGTTGAAGCTATTCACACTAGTACAGTCGTTTGACCTAAGACTTACGACCCACCGAAGCTATTCACACTAGTACAGTCGTTTAACCTAAGACTATTTTGTCTCGATTGCTTTCTAATGTGACGGACGAGTGTAAAGCTAATTTGACTCGGGTACTTTTTTATTATTGACTTTTCTATACCTAGAACAATCGGTTATTAATGTATGGTTTCTTGCAGGTAATTAAAATGTTTGAGGAGGGAAGAATTTTGTTTGAGAAGTATGTGTTCACTTTAAGGGATATGATGGGCCTCGATCTTCTTGTACAAGCTGTAGCTATTGGCAAAGGAAAACTAGACCTTACGATCAAGACCAGAACACGATTAAGAAGTAAAAAAGTTGAATCTACATGTTCGTCTCTTAAAACAGAAGAAATTGTTAATATTTTGAAAGATCGAATTGGATTAAGCAAAACGCGGTTAAAAGAGTTCTTCTGGGCCGCTGTGTGGCCTCGGCTTTTGGCTAGAGGATGGCACTATGAAAAGGCTAGAAACTACGCGTTCCAAAACTCGAAGAATTTAGTGTTTCTTGCACCTGGTGTGACAAAGTTTTCAAGGAGGGATCTGGTCAAAGGAAGTCAATATTTTGACTCGTTGACTGAAGTGCTGAATAAAGTTGCATCTGAACCGCACCTTCTTGAACACAAACCTGACAAGGGCCGGTGGGTCGCGCCACATGAAACACACGGGTCAGATGATGAACAAGATTCAATGAAATGTACGGTTGTGGATACCAGTTTGGCTGGGCTTGTTAAAGTCAGAGAGCTGAAAGGTTTAACTGATTTTAGACCTACAGATATGCAAGCATCGGCTGGTGTTTCTGGAGAAAGCGAACATGACACAACAGAAGAATCTCAAAATGAAGATGTGAACCTTAACACACTGGAAAACACCAAAATGGATCTCCCTACAGATGGGCAGCCAGCAAGAAAACTGAAGTTGGTATTTAAACGAAAAACAAAATGTCAAACTGTTGACGATATTAAAAATGACAACACTCGTGGTGAAGATGAAGATATGGAAGATGCTACATGTTCCAAACATCTTTACACGCACGTTACAGTACTTGTCACTACATCAACAACGCTTAGGGTTGTAACAGTTCGAATCGTGCACATGTTAGATTTGAATTTGTTTTTTGCTGAAAAAGTTTGTGTATCTAAATTTTAGTATATTGTTTGTACAAATAACTATCCAATAAAAATTTATATTTGAGTAAATTACAAGTTTTGTCATTTATCTTTACATCAAATTTCAGGCGCTGTCCTTTAGCCAAAAAGTTGACAGGCGGTGTCCTTTGTGTTGCCAAATCTTGCAAGTTTTGTCCTTTTAGCCAAACTCAGTTAGATTTTTTGGTTAAATCTAGTCATGTGCAACGCACATGAGGGTACTATTGTAATTTCATCATTCAAGGGGTTATTGTGTAAATATTATATACATTGGGACTATTTTGTAAAATTAGAAAAGATATTAACTTTCTCTCTCTCTTAACTTCTGCACACTCACTCTCTCTCTCTTAACTTTTCTTCTCTCTCTCTCTAACACAAGCTCTCGCACTCACTCTCTCTCTCTCTAAAAAACTACTGCACTCACTCCCCCTCTCTCTCTCTCAAAATCTCTGTACGGTGGTGGATTGTGGTGGGGTGTGACGGTGATGGTGGGTTTAGCAGTGGTGGGTGCGATGGTGATGGTGGGTAGCGGTGGTGGGTAGCGGTGGTGGGAGGTGTACGGTGGTGGGTGCAATGGTGATGATGGGTGGCGTTGGTGGGAGGTGTACGGTGGCGGGTTTTGGTGGTGGAGGTGGTTTTAGGGGCGGTTGATTTAGGGTTTTTGGTTGGTGAGTTGATTTGGAATTCTAGATCGGTTGATTTGGGCTCAAGAATTGGGGGTGGGGGGGAGTCAGTGGAATTGGATGGGAGGTTTTAGGATCTGAAATAGTGTTGTTTTCAATCTGTGTCTGTGTGCAACAATCCACCGAAAAAAGTAAAGGTGAGCTTTCTGATGTGATTTTACAATTTCTACAAGCTCTCAGTTTTTTTTTCAATTTGTGTTACTAAGAATGAATTGTTTTTAATGTACATAAATTGCAGGATGAAAGTGCTATGATGATCTTTGAGATGGAGGAGATGCTCGAGCCGATATTTGAAGACCGCGTTCATGGTGGGATGATGTCCCCGATCTGTGGAAGCTAGGGGTGAGCAAGAAAACCGAAATAACCGAACCGTAACCGAATAACCGAAATAACCGAACCGAAAAAACCGAACCGAAACAAAAACCGACGGTTCGGTTTTCGGATTTTTAATAACCGAAAATTTCGGTTCGGTTTTCGGATAAGCTTTTTCAATAACCGAAAAAAACCGAACCGAACCGATAAGTTATAATCCATATTTTTTGTGTTTAAGTTTAAATTGTTTAAGTGTTTAACCTAATGCTAGTAGAAAACGTTAATTCTATTCTTGAATGTTAAGTGTTTATAATAAAAACATTATAACTGAAATGATTTATTATTACCTATAAGATATAACAAAATTTAATATAAAAATTAAATATAATAAAAAGTTTGAAGAAACATAAAAATAGATTAGAAGGTTAGGTGTATGTAAACAACATTAACTAAAGAGGTTAACTATAATAACTTAAATGTAAACATATAAAAAGATTGTTATAATATATATTATACTTTTTATTTTTTGAATCTTACATAATTTTGTTCCAAAAACCGAAATAACCGAAAAACCGAACCGAACCGACGTAAAAACCGAAAAAAACCGAAACCGAACGGTTTTTAAAACCCAAAAACCGACATTTCGGTTTCGGTTTTGATTTTACCCAAAAACCGAACCGAACCGAACCGTGCACACCCCTAGTGGAAGCCCGGGTTCTCCAAAGTTGTCACCATAAAGGTCAAAGTAGTGTGATTCTGTCGTTGGCTGTTTTTGCAAAAACTATGTCCTAGTAGTGGTCGTTAACTAGTTAAAGTTGAATGGTGTTGATTTTGTAATAGTGGAGTGATATGCTCTGTTCTTTTTGAATTTATGAATTAGGATTTTTATTGGTGTTGATTTTGTAATAGTGGCTAATAACGGCTGAATATGTTGATTTTGTGATTATGATAGTTGTGGAGGTGGAGGTGGTGGTTGGTGGGGGCGGGTGACAGTGGTGGTTGATGGTGGAGGTGGACTGATGAGGGAGAGGTTCAGAAATATATATATATATATATATATATATATATATATAGGTAGAGGATCCTGTACAAAGTCCATCTTTTATAAGAAGTGTAAGAAATAATTTGGGAATGACAAGTGTCCCTCATCGTAATTAATTCAAAAGGGTATATTAGTAATTGTACATTCTTGTCAATTAATTGATTTCCAATATAACTGAAAAAAAAAATATAACTGGCGATGAGAATGTTTAGGGATTGATTCGAATTTTGTATTTTTTTTGCAAGATCCAATACGATTGTTATCGACGTATCATTCTTCATCAATTATAAATACAAGAAGTCTTATGAAATCGCTAGAGACAATACAGTTGTTTAACTTCTGTGCCCTTCTTCGATTCTGGTGTTTTAAAGGGTTATATACATACAGCTTCGATCTTGAATTGGTGTTTTAATGTTTTTTGGATTCCAGATAAAACACCATGACTTGAATCACAGTCATGGTGTTTTAAAATCTGGGAATGTTTCGTATTGATTGTCCAGATGTTAAAACACCATGGATGTAATCACAATACAATGTTTTTTGGATTCCAGATAAAACACCATGACTTGAATCATAGTCAATGTCTCCAGATTTTTAAAACACCACGCCATGAACAATGTCTCTAGATAAAACACCATGACTTGAATCATAATCAATTTATCCAGTTGTTTTAAAACACCACACCATGAATCTGATTATACAATATCTCCATATAAAACACCATGACTTGAATCATAGATGTTTAAAACACCACACCATGAACAATGTCTCCAGATAAACACCATGACTTGAATCATAGTCACGGTGTTTTAAAATCTGGGAATGTTTTGTATTGATAAAACACCACGCCATGAACAATGTCTCCAGATAAAACACCATGACTTGAATCATAGTCAATTTATCCTGTTGTTTTAGAACACCACGCCATGAATCTGATTATAGATCTCTTTATGATAACGTATGAAGAATATGCAACCAAAGACCTCCCTACAATTTAGGTGAATCATTAATTCTGATATTTAAGGAAAAATGAGTGAATGTAGGTGTTTTTGGTTGTGTAGGTTACGGTTACCATATTTCAAACATTGAAAAGGACACTATTGCCCTTCAATTTTACATAAGGTCCCTCTAATTAAAACACAATTTACATTTTTATACCCTATTGATCTCAACCATTAGATCAAATATCCAATGGTTTAAAACACTTCTTACCCTTCTCACATTTTAAACACTTTTTACCATATTCCTACCCTATATATATATATATGGTTATAAAAATAATATTTTAAATTATTTTGTTTTATTTTTACATAATAGCCCCTTGATATAATTTATCTTACACAATAGTCCTTGAATGGTGAAATTACAATAGTACCCTCATGTGCCTTGCACATGGCTAGATTTAACCAAAAAATCTAACTGGGTTTGGCCTAAAGGACAAAACGTGCAAGATTTGGCAACACAAAGGACACCGCCTGTCAACTTTTTGGCTAAAGGACAGCGCCTGAAATTTGATGTAAAGATAAAGGACAAAGTTTGTAATTTACTCTTTATATTTCATATATGTTCTTCTATGTCTTCTAACATTCTTAGTTTACTCATTTCAATATGGTATTCATCTTAAATATGAATGGTAACTTAAGAACATTAAAATTGTTTCTGGCTAAAGTCGGTGGGTAATGAAATTTACCCATTTCACATGTGATTGATCTAAATCTGCACCACAGTTTTCCCTTTTTGAGAACAAAACATATTTGCATTGTTTGCACTCTTTGACCTGTTTCATTCATAATTGCTATATTTTGATCATTTTAGTATAGAATCACTATTCTGACATGTTTCAATTATAATCGCCACTTCAATTATAAATCATTATATTATTGACCCGTTTCAATTACAATAGCTGTATTTTGACCCATTTTAATTATACTTGTTCTAATTGCTTCACTTCAGTCCTTTTAATTATACTTCTTCTTGTAATTGCTTCACTTCAGTCCTTATATTAATATGACATTTCTTAAATCCTTTGGGTTGTGTATGTCGTCTATCTAAATATTAATATCTCAATTCAAGTATAAGACCATACAAAAAAATAAATATAGGAAGAATATTAAATTGAATAAATTGCTAACAACCCCATATTAACTTTCCCCATATATATATTACACAAATATATATACACATAACAAATAACCACATAAAGTTAAAATTTCATACCTTTGCTTGATGATTGAGTGAGATGTCTAAAAAAACTTGTAAAATTCGACCTTCACCTAAATATAACAAAATATATTCAATAACACTCAATAAAACTAAAATAAAATTTCAATAAATGAAATAATACCTTTAGTTTAATGTGTATCTACATAAGATAAAACGATGAAGATGATAAAAATTTAATGAGCCTTCGTTTCTTCAAGTATTAAAAGGAATAAGATGATGAAAGAAGGTGATCAAATTTTGAAATCTCAAGATAAGAAGATAATAATAAAAATTTTGAATTCAATATCAAAATTTAAATTTAAAAAAAATAATAATAATTAAAACATTCGATCATTTTTAAAGAATATCAAAAGATATTGTTGTTCATTTTTCATACATAAGACCATGTGTAGTGAGGCGTTTTTTTTAAAAAAAAAAAATAAAAAAAAAACGTCCGAAAACGCCCATTCCCCATTACATGGGGCGTTTTTTAAGCAAAAAATCAAAAAAAGCCCCTTTGGCGTTTTTTAAACCACGCCCAACACACTTCTCTTTGTCCAATCAGATTTCATCTCCCCTATCCTTATCCAATAAGATTTTTTCTTTTTTTTTTCTTTATTTTATTTAATGCCCCAATAATGCTAAATATAATGTCCCATCCCACTACACCCATTTTAGAAAACGCCCAATAATGCCCCTTTGCTGACTGGACCGCCACATGGCGTAAAATGCCCTAAGGTGGGGGCATTATATTCCCCTTCCACTACAGATGGTCTAAGATGCGGTTACATTAGAACCGCATCTTTTGGGCGATGCTTTAAATGCTTGTTTGGATGAATTGAAGAATGCAAAAAATGCGGTTGCATTAGAACCGCATCTTATGGGCGAAATTGAAAGATGCAAAAAAATGCGGTTACATTAGAACCGCATCTTTTGGGTGATGTTTTTTTTCAAAATAAATACATGACTTTATTAGATGAATCAAAAGATACGGTTGCAACCTACCAACCGCATCTTTTGAAAACACCCATAGCATCATTTGTTCGTTTTTGTACTAGTGCCATGCATTGCGGTGGTGGTGTTAGTATGCTCAATGATCATTAATTACGTTAGTTGATTGAATAACAGTGAATATGTGTCTTCACATGGAAGAGGGGGGGGGGGGGGGGGGGGGGGGGGGGGCTCCTTGGACTTTAAAACATTTGAACGATTATGGGAATAAAGACACATACTTTTGCTAGTGTCGTTTTCATTAAAAACGATTTTTATCAATGCTCTAGCGGGTTCCATGCTTAGTTGCCACTTATGGTATTTTTGTTCGATTTTACCAATAACTTACAATTACGTCTTTGGATTTGAAAATTTGATCATGTTTTTCATAGATTAAAGTTCATCATGCAAGACTTATTAGTCTTTCAGTCTTTGATTTCTTACTTTGCTTCGTTTGTAGGTTATGTTATATAAATTCCAAACTTTATGAGGTTGTTTTGAGAATGAATTTATTAAAGTTACATAAGTTGGAGTTTTTCAGTTTTGATACAAATTGTAACGCCCGTCTTATATATATCAAGATTTTATTAATAAAATACACATTTAAATACTAAAATGTAACTTTACAAAAACTTTTCATACTAACATTTCCACATGATAACAACATTTCAAAAATTTGCAACTTAATGAAATGGGATTCGTCGTTTTAAAGATACGACAAAACGCCGCGCGGAAGCTTGTATCTTATCGTGTTCGGTTCCTCATCGAGCTTGATCTTCATCCGGGTACTCTTGGCGATCACCTATGATCAAAACCCACTTAAAAGTTAGTTTTGATAGTCAAATATTAAGTTCAAACAAGTACAGGGGTTAAAAATGACAAAAATTAACAATTTTCCGGAGTTAGGGGCGTCGCGTGACGCCAAGGGGCGTCGCGTCACGCTAGGCCCCCTTTTTCACAGACTGTTGCTTCAGCTGTTGCTGTACATTCCCAGCTCAACCCGATTTCACGGAAACGGCCATAACTTCTTCGTTATTGATCCGTTTTACGCGATTCTTTTTCCTACGCGTCCGTAATTTAATTCTCCATCATATGGAGTTAAAATCCAACATCCAACATAATAAATTTTGAGACTTCTAAGCCTTCGACTCGTTCCCCTTTTACCGAATTTTAAACCGTTTATGCATTTTATCAAACAAACCTATTTATTTGATTCCTATATCTCATACACTTCTTCTAATTAATGTTACCTACTATATTAGGTTCTAATCATAGGTTTATTACACAATTTCAACCCGTTCTCGCTCGTATGCTTATTTTGACCCGTTAAGGGTATTTTAAGCACTTTAAAGCTTGAAATCGCTTTCATTCCCTTCTAGCATTGTAGTTCTACATTTCTTATCTAGTAACCTCCCACTACAACTATATGTGTATTGGGTTTAATGTGGATGTCTATATGTTCCGAGTTTTACCCCTCGGATTACGATTTTACGGCAAAGACTCATATACAGTCTTTCCGCCCAAGAATTACGTCTTTCACTACCCATATTCGTTCTAAGCATTTGTTTAATCATAAGACTCGTTTCCAAACAACCTCTAAGGGTTGTTTGTTCAATTTAGCCAACAAGGGCGTTTTGGTCGATTTTGGTCCTTCTTTTATGATGAAGGACTCTCACCAATTATTCGACCCAAAATAGCACTTTTAACTACAACAAAATTATGCGTACCTGGCTCGGATCAACAAATAGACCCGATTTATACCTCGCTTTTATTATCACATATTCTATGGCGACGTAGTTATCCAAATCGCTAATCGCTCCTGTTAACACAAGACTTGACAACCACATTAGTCGATATTGTCAAATGGTGTTATCACGCCATTTGACCCGTTTGGCCTATATGACCAAGCATCTTCATAAGTAGCAAAACATGGTTATTAATTACCAATTTGCTCATCCGACCCATTTCGGATTTTTGCCACTAGACCCCTTTTTAACTACAATTTACTTTAGTCGATACTTGACTAAATTTCCATCTCTACTCATTTTCTCGTTATTAGTTGCACTTTAAAGTGATCTTAATGAAAACTCATTAATTATTAGTCATTACATGACTAAATTACCGTTTCGCCTCTATTCCCCATGACCCATGGCTTTTATCATTTATGTTTGTTCCGACTCGTGTTAATAGCGTCGGAACCCTTATTTCGGATATTACACTAATCGCATTTGTAATCTACTAAATAATGCATAATCTACAAAAAGGATGTAAGCATCGCTTACCTTGCATCCGGTTATGCTCTTTTTCGCGTACACGATCCGTTTGACCCGCTCCTTGCCCAAGCCTCCATCTAGCTTGTCTAGAGTCAAACTATCATCATGATTAGTAAGACGGTTAGATTAGTCATCATTATTATAACTATTCCATCTTACGGATTTTATATCGAAACTACTATCCGACTTCATGATTGGTTAACTTAGTTTATCAAAGTTAACTACTTTCAATCACATGGTTTACAACATTAAGTCTAAATCAACATGATGTTTAGAATCCTTATCACTTCATATTACGCATAATTGCCATATCGGTCAAATACGCGTTTTCACTCTAAATTTCAACACTTTAGTTCTCATTTAGGCATTTTAACAAACACCTAATGTGCATAATTTTACATATTTACTAACTAGTTCATAACTAGCTATCTTTACCAAGATTTACATCAAAACAATCAAACCTCTAAGTCTAGTGTTCATGAACTACATCTAGAACTTATATCATGAGGTAGGATCAAATACAAACCACATTTCGCATACAAACTGTAAGAACCATTTAAAAAGTGTCATGTGGCATCAAACCAATTATAGAGAAATGATAAAATAATATCTTAAATAATATCAATTATATTGAATTCCCTATAAATATGCTAACAATTAATTAATTCTTTATGTGAATCTTTCTTTTGTTTTCAATGTGCTAATTAAGAAAAGTGCTGATACCATTCAAATATGTGCTAAAATCAATTATCTTGATTAATTTTCATGTGCTAATATAATTTAAAAGTGCTACTTTTATGTATGTATTGTTTTGGTATGTGCTAATTTAACTTTTTTTAAGTGCTAGGATATGTTCGTACGATTTGTAGGATAAATATGGTTTGTACCGGAACCAACCCCCTTATATCATAACCTCAATATTCATTAATTTCGCATTCTAATCTGAGTGTTCATCATATTAACATAAAACCCACTTAGCACATAATAGGGTAATTATCAAATCCCTAGTTTTGACAACAATTCATCAAGTTTTCTACTAGGGCTTGGTTCTAAACCAAGATTTTACCACAATAACACTCATAGATTCAACATTCATTCCAGAATTTTGATTATGATTGTTCATCATAATCTCAAAGTATCGCCAAATCATAAAATTCAAAATACCTTGTGATCCCCACGACTAGGTGATCATTTATATGTGTTCAAGCATTGATTTGGGGCTTGAATTGAGCTTCAATTTGTTAATTTTGTGATGAGCTAGGGTTTGCTTCTTTTCCCTGTCCTCTGATCGATCCACGCACACACACACACACACTAAGTGTGTGTGTTGTGTTTTATTTTCAATTTTAATAAAAACAAGTTTCCCTTCTTGGCCATATTAGTCCCTCTTGTTTCATTTATTATAAAAGAAGCTATATCTCATAGCTTTTCATTTAATTACCCATTACTAACTAGGTTAACTATTCCTAGTTAACTTGGTGGGTGTGGGGAATTATAACCCGTTTTATTTTTATGTCCCGTTAACTCGGGCTTCTAATAAACCATGTTTTCTCAAAGCGTTTATTCCTCTCTTTTTATTAATATAAGATTATTTATTTAAATTCTAACATTTACCGGGTTTAATTTTACCACTAACGGTATTTTACCCGTCTTTACTATTAACGGGGTTTGATTACCAAACTCATTTTTAGGGTGTTACACAAATAATGATTGAAAATTCATGCAAACATGCTTTTTAATGATCCCTAAATATATACTGGGATTAAGTAACCGTTGTTAAAGGTTCTCTTAACAAGGTGCGTTTAGTGTGGAGTTCAAGTGTATAGGATATAAAATTAGGTAACAAATGTGAGAATGGATCAAGCATGATAGAAATGCCTTTATTAATCCATATGATGCATAATGCATAAAAATGGAAAGGTAACATGCATATTAAAGATATGCATATATAATTGTACCATACACATTTATTTATTACTAGATATGTAATAGAAAGTGTTATGCTCCTAATGGTTTTTAAGGTTGTGCTAGGTTACAGGGCCATAATCGCTTTAGTTCCCACCGCCAGCTCCTGCACCAAAACCATGTCCACCACCACCACCACCGACGCCTCCTCCAAAACCTCCACCACCTCCCTCTCCACCACCTTTGCCAATTCCACCGCCAAATCCGCCTCCTGCACCACCGCCAAAACCACCTCCTCCTCCCGAACCACCACCAATTCCACTTCCACCCCCGTTTCCAACGCCACCCCCTGTTCCACCTCCACTTCCACTTCCTTCTCCATGTCAGATACCACCTCCGCCGCCCTTACCAATGCCACCTCCAGATCCACCACTACCTGTACCAATGTCGCCACCTTCTCCACCTCCCACACCACCACCTTCTCCACCTCCTATTCCACCACCACCACCTTTGCCAATTCCTCCTCCTACACCACCTCCTATTCCACCACCACTTCCTCCGCCTACACCACCACCTTTACCAATTCCTCCTCCAACTCCACTACCACCACCAGAACCACCTCCTATCCCACCCCCCGAACCACCTCCTATTCCACCACCACTTCCTCCTCCTACACCACCACCACCACCACCTTTGCCAATTCCTCCACCAACTCCACCACCACCACCAGAACCACCTCCTATTCCACCACCACCACCTTTACCAATTCCTCCACCAACTCCACCACCACCACCACCACCAGAACCACCTCCTATTCCACCACCACTACCTTTACCAATTCCTCCTCCAACTCCACCACCACCGCCTGAACCACCTCCTACTCCACCACCACCATCACCTTTACCAGTTCCTCCTCCAACCCCACCACCACCACCGCCACCAGAGCCACCTCCTATTCCACCACCACTTCCTCCACCTACACCATCACCACTACCTTTACCAATTCCTCCTCCAACTCCACCACCACCATCACCACCAGAACCACCTCCTATTCCACCACCACCACCTTTACCAATTCCTCCTCCAACTCCACCACCACCGCCTGAACCACCTCCTACTCCACCACCTTTACCAATTCCTCCTCCAATCCCACCACCACCACCACCGCCGCCCCCGGAACCACCTCCTATTCCACCACCACCACCTTTTCCAACACCTCCTCCTACTCCACCACCACCACCACCACCACCATAACCACCTCCACCACCACCTCCAAATCCTACTCCGCCATTTATACCCCTACCATGCTCACTAGTCGTCTTCTTTTCCTCCTCAGAAAGATTTCTACCACCAGCTATGTTAGTGGTGCAAATTATGAAGCCAACAAAAGCAAAGAGCAAAAGCTTAGAACCCATCATATATCTTTGTTTAGTAATCTAGTGATGACTTGTAAGGAATTGTGTGAAGAAGCATAACAAGATTTCTAGTATATATAAGGATTCGAATAGACACCATTTCAACGAGGTAGTTGAGATATAATTAAATTAAGCAATCTTTTGCACAAAAATTACAGACATGTAATTATTGTTTTATGCTCTCCAACCTGTATGACAAAACATCCAAAAAAGTAAATTAATGTAAGATAGCATTTTGTTTGCATAACTCAAACAAACATATCGAATTTACTTAAAATGACATTGTAATACATAATTATTTACTTTTACTACAAGTAGTCATATCCGTCTTTGTTCTAATTTATATGACATACATTTCCAAAAAATAAAATAATAATTGATAACATAACTTTCAGTTTTTATTCCACATATGTTTCTTGTATTTTACACATTACTTTTTAATTAATTGGCTGGAGGCAGCTATATCTAATGACTTTCAACTTTAATTACGAGTGTTTGTAACCCAACATTAATTCAGTCCTTTCATGCATTCATATAATTATCTTGCTATCAATTGTGGCTTTGACTTTAACACCACATGCCGTCATATAAATGCTTGAACATGCACTCCGACTAAATCTTGAAATCCTTTCACCTTTAAGTTTTGAGAAGTTAAGAGCATTCACATTCAAGCCACCATCTTAACCCTTACCTCTAAAATTTAAAAAAATCTTCTAAATATTCACTCTATCCTATCCCCTATTTCATCTTTCTAACTCTAAATTCTAAAAAGACTATACAGTAACTTTTCATGTATGAAAAACTACTGTATCCCCTCATCTTCAACCATATCAGCCATTCTCATCTACTCCCGCCCATATCATCTTCTCCCGCCCTCGTTCTTTTCCTTTCCACCAGGTATCGTCAATTTCATCTCATATTACGTGCCCTAACTCCTATTCAAAACAATCGTTCAAAAACCCTCAATCCAAACCATATCACCCACCGTACACCGTCTTATCTCCGTCGCCGATGATAACGCCGCCGTTAAAACTCCAAAGCTCACTGTTCTAACTGCTCTCATTGCTTCAATCTCGTCATTTCGTTTCCATTTTTTTCTATTAAGGTAATTTGTTACTTGTTGATACAATTATTGGTGTTTTAGTGTGTGTAATTGTGTATATTGTTTATGTCTGATTTTGTGTAATAACTAAGTTTGATTTGTAAATCTGCAGGGCCGGCTCTGGGCCTGGTAAACCCGTGCCGACGCCCGAGGCCCAAAATTTCAAAGGCCCGAAAAGTCTTTATAAGCTTGTATAGTTTTAGGATCCTGTAAAAAGGACACTTTTCGTAAGAAGTGTGAGAAGACATAAAAATTCATATATAGGTATCATGTTTTGGATTTAGGAATAATGTATTGGGTTGTTTTGGCAAGAAAAACACTAAACATAACAATTTAAGATACAATGCAATAAAATCTAGGCTTAAAACTTAAAACACCATGCCAAGAACGTTAAGTAGTGTGTTTTAAGTGTTAAGCAGTGTGTTTTAAATTTCAGGCCCATAATACGTTGTATTTTGTTTTAAATTGTTATGTTTGGTGTTTTTCTTACCAAAACAACCCAAAACATCATATGCCTAAGCTCAAAACATGATGCCTACATGTCAATTTCTATGCCTTCTCACACTTCTCACGAAAAAGGTCCTTTTTACAGGAACCTCACCCTGCTTGTATATATTTATTAAATTATATATTTAGTATATTCATCCGTTTATTATACAAAAAAATATTTGTGGTATAGTGGCAAAAACCATCTCAAAATAATGTAAAGGTCTCAAGTTCTAGTCTTTGCTCCATCACTAAGTTTTTATTTTTGTAATTCACTTACCTTTAACCATAATTTTGGGCCCAATTCTTTTCGTCGCCCGAGGCCTAAATTTTTTCAAAAGTTTCTGGGGACGGTGTAACACCCGTTCTTATAAATTAAGGTTTAACGTATCATTTATGAAAATCAGTCATGTAATTAAGATTACATATGCATTGGAAATTACGGTTTTATTAAAACTTTTTACAATTTTTTAAAAAATATAGAACATATCATGTGTACGTTCGTCGTTTAACATAATAACTATACATAATGCGGAAGCTTGTATTCGTGATCGTGTTCGGTTCTTGCTCGACGCTTGATCTTCATCCGTGCACCCTTGGCATTCACCTATGATCAAAACCAACTTAAAAGTTAGTTTTGATAGTCAAATATTAAGTTCAAACAAGTACAGGGGTTAAAAATGACAAAATTTAAAAATTTTCAGAGTTAGGGGGCGTCGCGTGACGCCAAGGGGCGTCGCGTGACGCTAGGCCCCCTTTTTCACAGACTGTTGCTTCAGCTGTTGCTGTACATTCCCAACTTAACTCGATTTCACGGAAACGGCCATAACTTCTTCGTTATTGATCCGTTTTACCCGATTCTTTTTCCTACGCGTCCGTAATTTAATCCTCCATCTTATGGAGTTAAAATCCTACATCCAACATAAGAAATTTTGAGACTTCTAAGCCTTCGACTCGTTACCTTTTTACCGAATATTAAACCGTTTATGCATTTTATCAAACAAACGTATTTATTTGATTCCTATATCTCATACACTTTTTCAAATTAATGTTACCTACTATATTAGGTTCTAATCATAGGTTTATTACACCATTTAAACCCGTTTATGCTCGTATGCTTATTTTGACCCGTTAAGGGTGTTTTAGCACTTTAAAGCTTGAAATCGCTTTCATTCTTTTCTAGCATCTTATTGCTACATTTCTTATCAAGTTATCTTCCACCACATCTATATGTGTGTTGGATTTAATGTAGATATCTATATGTTCCGAGTTCCTACCCCTCGGATTATCATTTTACGGCAAGACTCATATAAAGCCTTTCGACCCAAGGATTTACATCCTTCACTACCTATACTCATTTTAAGCATATATTTAATCATAAAACTTATTTCCGAACCACCCTTATGGGTCGTTCGTTCAAATTAGCTTAAAAGGGCAATTTGGTCAATTTTCATCCTTCTTTTACTACAAGGACCTTTAAATACTTGTTTGACTAAAAATCCAACCTTTTTAACTATAATTCTTGTTTGTAAACTCATGTGCTTCTAAAACACCATAAACATAATTCAACTTATTCGGTTTACCTAAAGATAACCGAATATCTATACCTTAACCTTGTCTAACTCTTATAGAACTCCAAATTCTACGTGATGAGTTGTGTTATTATACATACCTGGCTCGGATCAATATATTGACCCGTTTCAATACCTTGCCTTCGTAATCGCTAAGCACTAGCGATGTACTTATCCATTTGCTATTTATTCCTATAACATGTAACTCGACAAACCATTAGACAATATTGTCAAAGGATAATAATTTCACCTTTTGACCCGTTTATTTACCTAGTGATCTTCATCACTTCAAGTAATGCCAATTTCATGTATTATGCTAATTTAAAGTCTACTAGCTAGAATACGAAATCAAGCATAACGTAATGGAACCGTAGTTACGTACCTTTAAAGCACACCTTCCAAGCGTGTATCACCTCCGGCTTGTCTGTTTGACGTTCCGGATTCTTTGCCTAATGAGTTCAATCATAAACATGTTTAGAACTCCTTTTTAAACCATTTGTCGCATGATACACCGAAACATCATAGTTATGCGTTTAACTTCAAATTTCAGTTTTAAGCCTTCTTTGAGGCGTTTTCACAAACACTTTATGGGCAGATTTTTACATGATTAAATATCAAGTCTCTAGTTCATCACTTAGCCCTAATTTCACATCAATCAACCATTTTACATAATTGTTAGCTTCTACAATTCTGAAATCACTTCATAATTGTCAAATTACACTAGAACAATACCCAAATTTCCTAGTGTTTATCAATTTCTACATAACCCACTAATCACCTATAAGGGTGTTCATGGATTTTGTTAAATTACACATGATTTAAACTCATAATTGTCTAGGGTTTGTCCCTAGAAACTATATTGTTCTTAATCCATCATAAAAACAAACATGCAAACCCTAAATTTCAGATTTCCCAAATTGTGAGAATTTCAAGTTGAGAGTTTTCATCAAATTTTACATACCTTGTAATCCCCTTGTGATGAGGATCAATAATCTATGCTCGATTTCTGTTTTTGATCAGATTCGGACCTTCAATTTGGTTGTTTTGTGGATGTTAGGGTTTTGGAGGATGGGGGTCGCCCTTCCCTGCTTCTGATCGAACCAGACACCAAATGGTGTGTTTGGTTTTTTTTGTTTTAAATAAATTCTAGTTTCACTTTTTACAAGATTAACCCCTCCATTTTTGTATAACTTATAGTTTGGCTGTTTTTAACCTTATTATAAGTTATTTCTAGAACTATTAGCTAACTAGGTTATAATTTTTCCTAGTTAATTAGTTCTTGTTCAAAAACCCGTTTTATTTTAAGTCCCGTTAAAACTCGGGCCTTTTTATATACTTTGCTTTCTCAAAGTATTTCCCATCTTTTTTTTAATAAATATTAGATTTATTTATTTAAATCCTAATATTCACCGGGCTAATTTTACCACTAACAGTATTTTACCCGTTTTTACTACTAACGAGGTTTGATTACCAAACCCTTTTTCGGGGTGTTACAGACGGCTCTTTAAATATGTACTTGTAATGATCTGAGTTAGTTGCTGAATGTAGAGTGAATTAGGTTAGTTATGTAAATGATCGTGATTACGAAGATGCTGTTGACAAATTAGTTGAGCATTATGTAGGAGATTTTAGTTTGTAGAGTGTAGTAGGAGTATTATGTTGTTTTTAGTGCAGATCTGTGTGTTAGGTTTACTATGCTTAAGCTTTCAGTTCGTGATGAGATGCTCTTTGATTAAGCTTTCAGTTTGTGTTTGGGGCTTTGTTCTCAAATAACACAACTTTCAAACACTATTATGTATCTCAGTAGATGTTAAACAAATTTTTGTTTCAATATTTCTTTTTTTTTGTTCTTTTCTCTCTATAGGTACTAGTATTGATTTGCAAGTAAATGTGCTCTTTTTTTGTTTCCATAACGTTATAAAGCGAAGGACGGTTAAATAAATGATCTTTGTATCCTATTGTAGCTTTGAGTATGGATTCACAAGACCAAGGTATGAACTACACCAACCTTCTTCCTGGAAACTCTAGTGTAAGCCTTGACGACTCTCCACCCTTACGCACTAATCCAATCAGCGTTAAGAAATTAACAAGGGGTGTGAATTTCATCCCGGAAGAAGACAAGCTAGTTGTCTCTGGCTGGCTTAATCATAGCCTTGATGCCATTCAAGGAGCAGATCAGAAATACTCTCAGTTATGGGAAAAAATCTTTGAGTACTTTCAGCAACATAAAGAAACCTATTAAAGGACCAACCTAAGTGGATTTTGCAGGATGCCACAAAGCAAAGAAAGACGATGGTCCCACCCCCGACCCAACCACAACCCCATCCCCAACGCGAAATGTCATTGAAGATGAAGTTGTCGAATTGGATCGACCAATGGGTAAGAAAGCTGCTGTAAAAAAACGAAAGGCTGAAGGTAAGCAAACTGAGGAAATTATTCAACTCAGAAAGATGAAGTTTACACTTTTAGAGGAGGCGCATGCTCAAGAGAAAGAGTATTTTCGCCTTAAGACCGAGAAGATGGAGTATGATAAGAAAGCGGAAGATGAAAGGTTGAGGTTACTGTCAGAAAAGTTAAGGATTGAAGCTGAGAAAACTGAGCTTGCAAAGAAGGAATCGGACCAGCGGATTATGATGATGGATGTGAGCGGTATGACAGAAATCCAATGACTGTATTTTGTAGAACTTCAAAGGGAAATCGTAATGAGGCGCGACCATGCCTGAGATAATCAGCTTCGAACCGAACACTAGCGCGTTTTTTGGGTGCTACACGAAAATATTACCATCTATATTTGGGTGTTCAAGGAAGTATTACTACACATATTTTGTAGCCTTGTTGTCACACCCCGATCTCCACGTGTCACCGGTGGGCCCGGTATGGGGTATCGTGACGTAGTTGATAACATCATAGTCAAACAACACAATATATAAATGCACAGCGGAAGCAGAAATAGATTCATTTCAACTTTACATAAACGTAATATTTAATATCACAAGTAGTTGAAACGGATCCACAGGCGGATCAAATAAAATAAGATAAATGTTCAACAGACTTTAGACGCCTAGAACTTGCAAGATTCCTTACTAACGCCCTGAGCAGCTTCCAGCCTATTACGTACTTGTACCTGTCACTTAGACTTTGGAAAATACGTCAGTTTTCACTGGTAAATACACTCAACTGACTCATTTGAAAAGAGTTTATGAAAATTGGTTTAGGCGCACAAGGCACAAAACTATTTTGACACTTGATTAAAATGCACAAGGCAATATTAATCTTTTATACTTGGGACAAACTATATCTCATGTTATCAGTTTTACATAACTTGCTCTACATACGGGGCCCGGTCCTATGCCGGTTCAAGATTAACCGACACACCACTATTCCCTTATTGGGAATCCCATATTGGGTATAATCAAGTAATAAGCATAAAGCATCTGTCAGGTGTATGCCTACACCCCGTGCTTAGGTCGTGGCCATTGCAATTTAATGAGTCAAGGATATCCAGGACACGGTCGCATTAACCCCCAATGTTTCAGTCAAGCAATACGAATTAAAACAGGTTATTTGAATTTCCCGACACATTGGTCTTCGAATCCCATACCTGACCATGCGGTATTTATATTACCGTATCCCAAGCCCGTAACAGGGAAAATAAGTTAAGAGTATTTACCTGAGCTAGCTCCTGTCTTAAATAGCAAGAATTATAATAACTCAGCCGTATTCACTTAAGTAAGCGTAGGTACAATTTACTGGAAGGCTCTAGTCTGGAACGATGGTATAAATAACCAATTAGAATACTAACGGGTCTTTAATTTAAGCCTAAGCTTAGACCGGTTAGTTTTAAGGAAATATACGGTTCAAGCGCATGATTAAGCGAAGACCGGGTAGAACGTGATTTAGACCCGACAAGTTTGAATACTTGTATAATATGGGTATACTAAATACACTCTGGATTTTGAGACAAAAATGATATTGTTTGACCCGTTTCGGTCAATTTACGCAAACTAGTTACGTAAACCGAACCGAACGCGAAAAGGGCGATACGGGTAGACCAATGATTCAAATGCAAGTTCCCTGATATAATATGCTTTAAATATGATATAATATCAGTAAGTTATGTTCTATATTGCCCGGAATAATTTTAAACTCAATTTATGCCTTAGAAGGGCATTTTGGTCATTTAAAAGATAATAAAAGAGTAAAATTAGAAATCTGAGTTTCGGGTCTGGTTCATACAGTAAATATACTTAATATAACATATTATATCAGTAGGGTATGACCCATATACCAAATTTATCATTTAAAACCAAACTATGCACCGTAGGGGTATTTTAGTAATTTCACAAGGGCTAAAAGTGCCAAAACTGGAAGTCTGAGTTCATATACTTATACTTACTGTTTTTATATGAAAATATGCTAAACACATCAGTAGGTATAGGTCTTATATGTTTAAAACAAGTATAACGCTTACTATGCGCTTAAAACGCTAAATATGCGATTTAAGGGCGTTTTCGGGTTTTCAAATTAAATCTGAGATTTTTTTATATTTCCAGAATACTTAAGATAATTTATTCATCGTATAAAATCAGTAGAAAAAGGTTTCGGGTCAAAAGGATGTGTAAAACTCATTTTATGGCTAAAACGGTCAAAACCGACATAAGCCGAAATGACTAGGCGATCTAGGATCCGTTCAGCCAAAAATTAATTAAAAATCATCAAAATTCCCAGAATATTATATTACTTCTGTTGGTAAAGGGTTTCGTATCAAAACGTGGCCAGAAACGGGTTCTACGCGAAAAGGACCGTTTATGTAAATTTATAATATAGTTTTACGCTAATGGCCATAACTCAAAATCTGGACCACCAACTGATCCGAAATTTTCGGTGCAAGTTTATATATTAGAAATAAAGATTTCTACTCTTTCACTTTTCCAAAAATCACGTTTTATATAAAAAGGGCAAAATGGTCAACTTTTAAGCATAATCGGAAACATGCAAATGAATCGGCTAAGTATAGACTCAAGCAACAAAATTCCAGAGAGTTTTACAAAAATAGAAATGGTCAAAAATACTCTCCAATACAGATCTCAAACATGCATGTACGAATCCGAATCGATAGTCTACGAAATAGTCGTTTTACAAGACTTTCGGTTCCGATTCGTATCTATACTAAAGATTGTCGAGTTGATCATTGTAAAACACATTCTTATATTCATTATAAAGCTATTCATGATGATCAAACAGATTGCATGTCCTTTACATTCCTATTTAAGCTATTTTTCACAAAAACCATTTCTGTTGACTTTTTAAGAAAGCCTTTGACTCGACAATTAGCATGCAATAAGTGGGAATCAGAAAATACCCTTTTGAGGGTTTGTTTCCCACATAATTACCAACATATATCTGGTTTCAATTTGAGAAATGACTGAGTAAAACTCGCTTAATCAGAAAGTCAAAGCATAAGAACAATAGTTTGACTTTTAGAAATTAATCGATGCAAGAACGAATTAGAGACTGAATTAGGAGCTTACAAAGGTCCTATTGATGCTTAGTTAATACTAGGATGTTGCCTTGTCGTTCAGATTTGCTCCAGAAAGTTGCCTTGAATGTTCTTGAGAGTTGAGAGCTCTTGATCACAAAGGAAATGCCCAAGAAATGAGCTCTTTGATCAATATATGGAGGAATTTAGAGGTTACTGTAGTAGTAGGCATGCATGCAATTTAATTGGAGCAAATGGAGGTGTTGCAAGCTGGTTAGCACTCAGATTCGGACCCAAATTACCCAAATTCGCGACTTCTGCACCTGGCAGTCCCACGCGGCCCGCCTGGGCATGTCCAGGCGGGTCGCCTGACCCTCTGATCAGCCAAATAACTTTCATTTTTGGCAGATTTGGTCCCTGGACTTGAACGCGATGTTTCGGCTACTTAATTTGACCCGTAAACCCCCAAACTTGGTTTTTAAGAACCTTAGGACTTTTACCAACATGGAAATGTCCTCGGAACATTTTGCGCTCAACCGAAAAGCCCTGAAATTCGACGTTGACGCTTTTAGTCCTTCAAGTACGGTTTTGGCCATAACTTTCTCATACGTTGACGAAACTTCATGAAATTTTAACCACATATTCTAGTGAGTATATTTTAGCTTCTCAAAGCTTCGGGTCTGCCAAAAGTTCACTCAGAGGTATAAATTAAACATGTTGACACTTTTGGCCCCTATAGTTTGCAATACATCACTTTTGTGCAATTTCCGCGTCGTATGATCCATGAACCATCCGTTTAAGGTTATAAACATTATGTAGGGTTATCATAGAGTCTATTTATCCATTGTTGACACTTTGGATCCTTACGTTCCATACTTTTCACCGTTTGTCAACTTTAGTCCCTCTAAAGTTTGTTTTCACATACCGGAACCTTATGACACATGTCAAGACAATATTGGACGAAATTTTTCGAGGTGTTACATCCTCACCCCCTTAAAAGAAATCTCGACCCCGAGATTTATTGAAACACATGGGGATATTTCTCTTTCATCGTGGATTCCACTTCCCACGTATATTCGGGACCTCTACGGGCATCCCATTTGACCTTAACAATAGGCACATGCTTCCTTCGAAGCTTCTTCACCTGTCGATCCTCAATCGACAAAGGTTTTTTTTTTCCATGAACTTCAATCTTTCATCTATGTATATCTGTGTGCGGTATAACCAGTGATTCGTCAGCGAAACACTTCTTCAAATTACAGATGTGGAACGCATTATGAATAGCGTTAAATTCTTCAGGCAAGTTTAACTTATAAGCAACTGCCCCGACACGTTCGATGATCTCGAAGGGTCTTATGTACCTCGGGCTTAGCTTTGCCTTTCTTACCAAATCGCATCACCCCCTCCCAGGGTGATACCTTAAGTAACACTTTATCACTTACATCGAAGTGAATAGTCTTTGCGCTTAGGATCCGCATAACTTTTCTGCCTATCCCTGGCAGCTTTCAAACGATCGCGAACCTGAACGATATTGTCTGTCGTCTCAAAGACGATATCTGGTCCAGACAACTGGACATCTCCAACTTCTGCCCAACAATGGGCGATCTACACTTCCTACCGTATATGGCCTCAAAAGGCGCGGCCCTAATACTAGTATGGTAGCTATTTTTATAGGAGAATTCTATCAAGGGTAGGCGGTTATCCCAACTGCCACCTAAATTAATCACACATGCTCGAAGCATGTCTTCCAATGTTTGGATGGTACGCTCACTCTGTCCGTCCGTCTGCCAACCGTTATGCGGCAGTGCTTCTTGACTTATTGGCGAAACATATCCTTTAATCCTTAGGGTGTAATACATTGCGAGCTCCACCAAGCTCCTTAAATAGGTTTTAGCTCATGAGTTATTTGATCCTGATGTATTCGATTACTTCGAATGATTTCATATATTCTGAGCTTACTAGCTTGACAATTAACAGATTGGCACACCTTTCCAGGGTGATATCTTTTGTTGAACCTTATTTCTTAACAAGAACTTAGGAGGTTTGCTATTTCCATGAATCCTTGATTCTCTGCCGATTACTGGCAACTTATAGATGGTTATGGATTTGCTCGATCTTATTCGTTGTTTCCAAGGCAACTTTTAGATCCTGATAATTGGACTTACCAATTTTCTGTCTAGCAATAGATGTTTAACATCTATCCATACAAGGTCTCCCAAAGGAGCAGCCCTGATACTTATATAACAACTATTATAGACAAGTTAATCTTAGGGTGAGATGGTTATTCCAATCATTGCTTAAAACTAACCTTAAGGGGTAGCTAATCCTTTAAGTCAGTCGAATAAATCGACGATCCTGGCAGCAATTTGGAGATTCCTAGTTATTGCCTAAATACGGTTGCGGTAATCAATGCATAAGCAAGATGAACCGTCTTTCTTATTTACTAAAAAAATCGGAGTTCTTAGAACCTTGAATTTTGGCATTACGAAACCTTATCCAAAACTTATTTATTTGGCTCTTAGTTCTTCCTATTTCGTTGGCAATAATAGATATAAGATTCTTACATTAACTGCAGCCCTAAGCGGGATGTTTGTCCTAACATCCTCTTGCCTCTCAGAAGGTAACCATGGCAAATCTTTATAAAGAAGCTAATTATGACCCATAGAGATGTCGGAGATTTCCGTATTCTCAGACTTTGGCTCATCTATCGCTGCCGGTGTCAGATAAATGATACATTCCCTTTACCATTGCAAGGATGTCCTAAGTAGCGATACTTATAAGGACATTTTTATATTGGATATCTTCTTTGAATACTACTAGTCGACTTTAGTACAATATGACCATTAGGATATCTTCGGGGATCCCATGCATTAAACCTCCATACTGATCAGGCATGGAAGCAATCTATGGGACACACTAGGATACGCAAATCCTCATATGGTACTCTTATCAAACATAGTTTGGCATTCGCAGACGATAGAAAACAATGAGAAAAATAATAAAATAAAATAAATAATATATATTGTCGTACTCTTTCTGGGGAAGAGTACTCCAGATTTTTATGAAAGGATTATCTCCGAGGGTGGGAGAGAGGTCATTAAAGATTCCATTGGTAATTTATACCTCATATTTAATATATGAAGTCCTTATGAATGTAATCCAGAGTTTGCTAAGCTTATGGTTTGCTAAAGGTTTATTATCCCTTGCATCAATGTAAAAATACTTGGCAGTCACTATCAATGCTAAATGGTAAAGGACGTACCTAATGCTATTATCGATGTGTACTGTCTCAGGTATTCAACCGGTAGTCCAGGCGGTTCCTTTCTTATCCTTTCCAGACCTAGCTGCTCCTTTCTTGGCAGCCTTAGGGCAATTAGTACTGATGTGCCCCTTTTCTCCACAGCTGAAACAGTTTGCATCCTTCATGTCCCTACATTCGTGGGACTGGTGGCCAGTTCTTTTACAGATGCCACATTGCTTTATCTTTTGGTTTAATCGACACTGCCCCCAATGTCTTCTTTTACAGGTTTTGCATGTAGGCTTTTTGTTGGAATCCTGTTGGTTATTGTTGAGCTTGGATTTGCTCTTCTTAGGATTCTGAGAGTTATCCTCCTCCCTTTGTCTTTTGTCATTAGTTTCATTCATGAACGACTTTTGTCTCACTACATCTAGAGTGAGAGACAAGGATAGATCTACAGCTGATCTGTAGTTGGTTGGCCTTGAAGCCTTAACATCCCCTTTTATTTCTGGTGCCAAACCACCGATGAAACGCGCAATGCGTTTTGGTTCCGGGGTGATTAAATAGGGTACTAGTCTAGATAGGGAGTTGAAGTCGGTAACATATTGCTGACAATTTAGGTTTTTCATTGTGAGATTCAGAAAATCTGTCTCCACCTTTTCCACTTCATGCTGTGGACAGTAGTTCTCTTTGATAAGGTCCGCAAACTTGGACCATCCCATAAGGTATAGGGGAATTTTCCCCGTGGACTGCATCATGGCCTTCCACCATACAAGAGCCTCTCCTTTAAAAGATTGTGAAACAAATTTTACTACGTCCTTATCAGCACAATCGCTGATGTCCACAACCGTTTCCATTTCCTCAAGCCATTCCATAGCATCAATTGCTCCTTTTTCGCCATTGAAATCTCTGGGTTTGCATGAGACGAAATATTTGTAGGTGCAGCCGCCCTCAGTTGAACGGGGCTTATCATATAGTACTAACTCCTGAGGTTCGCTCTTTTCATCTGAAGAGTGAACGGAGCTCTCCTTACGAGCTGGTGTATTTGTTTCCGTATGGATCTTTGAGTGAGTGACACTCGGTTCCTTTTTGTTCTCAAGGACCTTTTCCACAACTTCACTAATTGCTGCGCTAATCAAGGCCTGAAGAGTAGTGCCATTAACATTTATATTTATACTTGCATTCTTGTTTTTAGCCGCTGCACTGCTGTGCGCTTCGTCGGGAACCTCCATTCTGGAGCTTTGGTACTAACACCAAAATAACATATGCTTAGATGCAAGTTATTATGGAATTATCGTAACGGATGATTTATAAAGTCATGGTATCACTAAACCATAATGGCTGTTAGGTTTATAACTTCCTTATAGTATGCTACTAGAAAGTATGTCAATTATATTTAGCCTAGGTCAAAAAGGACCATCAATTGTGTTTATGGTTTGGACCGAGTCCATTACCTATTGACTGGGGATCACAATGTCACAACTGTCCTTGTCCTAACGACAATCTTTAGATAGTTGGAAGGCTTGCCATGAAGGGCATTAATAATCATAGGCCCGAAGGCCTCGTCACAAAGGACATACAAAATATGGCACTTAAGGCATCAATATATAAGCTGCAATCCTATTGGATCAGAGATCTTAAGGTTCGAACATAGTTCTTCACCTTTGGACAGAGAGTCAAAGACTACAACCGTCATCTTGTGGAAGATAATTTATTTGCCACAAAGGCTAGTCAATGTACATCATTCTGACTAACTAGATGATTGTGAGCCCCAGAGGAGTCAGCCATGGTGAAGCCTTGAAGGCCAACTAACCATGAAGTAATAGCTTACTTAATTATAGGGAATTGTCGAACTTGATAATTTAAATAGCCATGGTGCAAACAAACCATATAGGCTAATAGGTAGTATTTAGTTTATTTGATCATGTTTTGCCTAGATTTTAAATAAACCATCTTTGGCGTTTAAATGGAATAAATCCTTTATACTTACTAGACAGGGGACATAAATCACGACTGTCAATGTCATAGCGACATCTTATATAGCACAACGGCTTGTCCCATAGGACTTTTCGATGGCATAGATGCCTTGTCACTAGGGAAATTTTAAAACATAACCAATGATTCCTTTGGATCGGAAAATTTCATAATTCATTGTCTTGACAAGAAGTTATGAAATAAAACTATCGTTTTCATGTATGCATCCTTGCCCGTAGGTATACATCCCAGGTGGATGTTTAGATGTGTACATCATGTTCGACGTTTATTAGCCATGATTCCTATCGATCATATAGGCTAATTAAGGAATTTGGAAGTTCCTAATATAGAGGTGACCATCGTGATTTTATCGCATCACTGTTGTCGGGAGTGTTAACAAGTTTTTAGGTGTTTTAACAAGGACCTGAGTCTCTTTAAGCAGGTCTAACCATCGTAGCCAGGTTCCTAACGACATTCAAGCTAGGTTGTACCTTTTGAGACTCTTTTTAATATACTTACAGGCAGGAAAGGAATGATATTTATTTTATTCAGGATTATAATTATCCCAAATTTATTGAAAATATAACGTTGGCGTAAAAGCCTAGTCACGTAGACAAGTTTAATTTATAAGCCATGATTCCTGAGAATCGAGGCATTACAATTTATCCTAGTTATAAAACATTACGGATATTGAGGTGGCACAAAGGCCTAGTCACAAGGACATTTATAAATTATAAGCTAGGATTTCAGAGAATCAAAGCCTTGAGGTTTGAACCTAGTTCATTACCTTTTTCTGACAGGGAGTCATAGCTACCACTGTATTTATTAAAATTTCTGGCCCGTGGGCCTATCAATTAACATCTCGTAAGATGTTAAGACATATAGTCATTGTACTGATGATACGTTCAGCGGTCAAAGTAATGACATGACGTCATGATCAGTGTCATTAATTTAATCAACTGTCCTTCAGTGGTCATAATGATGACATGACGGCAGGATTAGCACTTAATTTAAATCAACTGTCATTCAGCGGTTATAATAATGACATAACGACAGGATTAGTACTTTAATTTGAATCAATTGTCGTTCAGCGGTCATAATAATGACATGACGACCAGATTATCGTCTAGAGGGCTTTTGAGCATAGCTCACCCCCTTAGGACGGGGAATCTCTAAAGATTCACAACTGTCGATGTCGCAATCGGACAGTGTATTATAGCTCGTGGCACTTCATCCTTAAGGGATGATTATTTTACTTACAGGGAATTTTAAATAAATCCAAATTTTCAAATTTATTACCCGTAGGCATCAAGTCATTATCAGACCTGTATACAGATATAATCTGTAGATAATTTATAAAAAGAGTGGCTTGTGTGATTTTACGGTCACGCTTAGCCAGGAGTGTTAACATGTTTACATATGTTAACAGAGATTTGAATCTTTTCAACCAGGTTTTACCATATTGGCCAGGCCTTTTATTAAGACATTCAAGCTAGGTTTCTACCTTACTAAGATTCTTGTTAAATGGCAAATCAAATAAAAATTGATATTTTCCATTTATTTAATATTTCTTATTTAGAATGGAAGTCCAAACGTAATCATTCCATTATATAAAAGTAAAGGTATAAAGTTGCCCTAAGCGGGACTTGAAAGAAATAATGTTGTCCTCACAGGGACTGCAAGATAAATATGTCCTTATAAGGACTAATAAGGAAACGATCTTCAGTAAAAGGAGCTTCTTCTTCATTTTATTTCTGAATGCTTTCTCCTTGGATGTTCATTTCACTTTAGCCGTGGTACGAAGCTCAGCATCTCGGGACTCCGGGTGTGGAGAACTCCTATTACGGCTCCTTCGCTTGGCGACGTATCCAATATATAAAATAATTGGAAGCAGTAAATTCCAGATTAGAATCGGGAGTATTCCTATGTTAAGTCTAGACTCAAGTATGTGCAATTGTGTCACTGAGATTAAACACATTAGGATAATGTTTAATTCACTCAGCGTTGGCTCTGATACCAACCTGTCACACCCCGATCTCCACGTGTCACCGGTGGGCCCGGTATGGGGTATCGTGACGTAGTTGATAACATCATAGTCAAACAACACAATATATAAATGCACAGCGGAAGCAGAAATAGATTCATTTCAACTTTACATAAACGTAATATTTAATATCACAAGTAGTTGAAACGGATCCACAGGCGGATCAAATAAAATAAGATAAATGTTCAACAGACTTTAGACGCCTAGAACTTGCAAGATTCCTTACTAACGCCCTGAGCAGCTTCCAGCCTATTACGTACTTGTACCTGTCACTTAGACTTTGGAAAATACGTCAGTTTTCACTGGTAAATACACTCAACTGACTCATTTGAAAAGAGTTTATGAAAATTGGTTTAGGCGCACAAGGCACAAAACTATTTTGACACTTGATTAAAATGCACAAGGCAATATTAATCTTTTATACTTGGGACAAACTATATCTCATGTTATCAGTTTTACATAACTTGCTCTACATACGGGGCCCGGTCCTATGCCGGTTCAAGATTAACCGACACACCACTATTCCCTTATTGGGAATCCCATATTGGGTATAATCAAGTAATAAGCATAAAGCATCTGTCAGGTGTATGCCTACACCCCGTGCTTAGGTCGTGGCCATTGCAATTTAATGAGTCAAGGATATCCAGGACACGGTCGCATTAACCCCCAATGTTTCAGTCAAGCAATACGAATTAAAACAGGTTATTTGAATTTCCCGACACATTGGTCTTCGAATCCCATACCTGACCATGCGGTATTTATATTACCGTATCCCAAGCCCGTAACAGGGAAAATAAGTTAAGAGTATTTACCTGAGCTAGCTCCTGTCTTAAATAGCAAGAATTATAATAACTCAGCCGTATTCACTTAAGTAAGCGTAGGTACAATTTACTGGAAGGCTCTAGTCTGGAACGATGGTATAAATAACCAATTAGAATACTAACGGGTCTTTAATTTAAGCCTAAGCTTAGACCGGTTAGTTTTAAGGAAATATACGGTTCAAGCGCATGATTAAGCGAAGACCGGGTAGAACGTGATTTAGACCCGACAAGTTTGAATACTTGTATAATATGGGTATACTAAATACACTCTGGATTTTGAGACAAAAATGATATTGTTTGACCCGTTTCGGTCAATTTACGCAAACTAGTTACGTAAACCGAACCGAACGCGAAAAGGGCGATACGGGTAGACCAATGATTCAAATGCAAGTTCCCTGATATAATATGCTTTAAATATGATATAATATCAGTAAGTTATGTTCTATATTGCCCGGAATAATTTTAAACTCAATTTATGCCTTAGAAGGGCATTTTGGTCATTTAAAAGATAATAAAAGAGTAAAATTAGAAATCTGAGTTTCGGGTCTGGTTCATACAGTAAATATACTTAATATAACATATTATATCAGTAGGGTATGACCCATATACCAAATTTATCATTTAAAACCAAACTATGCACCGTAGGGGTATTTTAGTAATTTCACAAGGGCTAAAAGTGCCAAAACTGGAAGTCTGAGTTCATATACTTATACTTACTGTTTTTATATGAAAATATGCTAAACACATCAGTAGGTATAGGTCTTATATGTTTAAAACAAGTATAACGCTTACTATGCGCTTAAAACGCTAAATATGCGATTTAAGGGCGTTTTCGGGTTTTCAAATTAAATCTGAGATTTTTTTATATTTCCAGAATACTTAAAATAATTTATTCATCGTATAAAATCAGTAGAAAAAGGTTTCGGGTCAAAAGGATGTGTAAAACTCATTTTATGGCTAAAACGGTCAAAACCGACATAAGCCGAAATGACTAGGCGATCTAGGATCCGTTCAGCCAAAAATTAATTAAAAATCATCAAAATTCCCAGAATATTATATTACTTCTGTTGGTAAAGGGTTTCGTATCAAAACGTGGCCAGAAACGGGTTCTACGCGAAAAGGACCGTTTATGTAAATTTATAATATAGTTTTACGCTAATGGCCATAACTCAAAATCTGGACCACCAACTGATCCGAAATTTTCGGTGCAAGTTTATATATTAGAAATAAAGATTTCTACTCTTTCACTTTTCCAAAAATCACGTTTTATATAAAAAGGGCAAAATGGTCAACTTTTAAGCATAATCGGAAACATGCAAATGAATCGGCTAAGTATAGACTCAAGCAACAAAATTCCAGAGAGTTTTACAAAAATAGAAATGGTCAAAAATACTCTCCAATACAGATCTCAAACATGCATGTACGAATCCGAATCGATAGTCTACGAAATAGTCGTTTTACAAGACTTTCGGTTCCGATTCGTATCTATACTAAAGATTGTCGAGTTGATCATTGTAAAACACATTCTTATATTCATTATAAAGCTATTCATGATGATCAAACAGATTGCATGTCCTTTACATTCCTATTTAAGCTATTTTTCACAAAAACCATTTCTGTTGACTTTTTAAGAAAGCCTTTGACTCGACAATTAGCATGCAATAAGTGGGAATCAGAAAATACCCTTTTGAGGGTTTGTTTCCCACATAATTACCAACATATATCTGGTTTCAATTTGAGAAATGACTGAGTAAAACTCGCTTAATCAGAAAGTCAAAGCATAAGAACAATAGTTTGACTTTTAGAAATTAATCGATGCAAGAACGAATTAGAGACTGAATTAGGAGCTTACAAAGGTCCTATTGATGCTTAGTTAATACTAGGATGTTGCCTTGTCGTTCAGATTTGCTCCAGAAAGTTGCCTTGAATGTTCTTGAGAGTTGAGAGCTCTTGATCACAAAGGAAATGCCCAAGAAATGAGCTCTTTGATCAATATATGGAGGAATTTAGAGGTTACTGTAGTAGTAGGCATGCATGCAATTTAATTGGAGCAAATGGAGGTGTTGCAAGCTGGTTAGCACTCAGATTCGGACCCAAATTACCCAAATTCGCGACTTCTGCACCTGGCAGTCCCACGCGGCCCGCCTGGGCATGTCCAGGCGGGTCGCCTGACCCTCTGATCAGCCAAATAACTTTCATTTTTGGCAGATTTGGTCCCTGGACTTGAACGCGATGTTTCGGCTACTTAATTTGACCCGTAAACCCCCAAACTTGGTTTTTAAGAACCTTAGGACTTTTACCAACATGGAAATGTCCTCGGAAAATTTTGCGCTCAACCGAAAAGCCTTGAAATTCGACGTTGACGCTTTTAGTCCTTCAAGTACGGTTTTGGCCATAACTTTCTCATACGTTGACGAAACTTCATGAAATTTTAACCACATATTCTAGTGAGTATATTTTAGCTTCTCAAAGCTTCGGGTCTGCCAAAAGTTCACTCAGAGGTATAAATTAAACATGTTGACACTTTTGGCCCCTATAGTTTGCAATACATCACTTTTGTGCAATTTCCGCGTCGTATGATCCATGAACCATCCGTTTAAGGTTATAAACATTATGTAGGGTTATCATAGAGTCTATTTATCCATTGTTGACACTTTGGATCCTTACGTTCCATACTTTTCACCGTTTGTCAACTTTAGTCCCTCTAAAGTTTGTTTTCACATACCGGAACCTTATGACACGTGTCAAGACATTATTGGACGAAATTTTTCGAGGTGTTACACTTGTCTAACCTCATACTTATGTGTTTTTGGTGTTACGTGTAAATCCATTGTGTAGGCCGTTAAATAGGTCAAACTTGGCATGATTCGGTATCTTAAACTGTTGTTTGTAATCTGATGGTAGTGAAAATGGATGGTTTGATATTTGATTTGATCATTATTGTTTTCCAAGTGAATGTATATTATAATGTGCAGTAAGTGGTTTGTATCTTCACTTGACCCGTTTGATCAAGGTGGAAATTTCACCATAAACGGGAGTGAAAAAGAGACAACCGAACAAATACGCTTATGTGGCGGAAGTTCGTTCAATGGCAGAATCTCAGAACATGCCACCTAGTACCACGTTTGTCTGAATGCTTGCTCGGACCAGTGCCAAAGGGGTATGATATATTCGGGCTACACTTCCATACATTCGAACTGAGATTCCTATCAGGCTGCACTGGAGAGAGATGAAGCTCTCAAGCAACTTGATGAGAAAAAAAGCCGTAAACGATGATTTTAAACAGTACAGGAATGGAAGAGGAATCGGAAGATTTGTCCAAAAAGTTAGCAGCTATATCAGCAGCAAATACGGAATATTTTGATGAAAAGAACCGATTGGGAGAGTGATGTGCAGGGTTGGTGAAGGAAGTAGCTGATCTAGAAGCAAGATTTGCTGAATGCAGAACAGAATTCGACGGTAAACTCAATCCAGCAGAAGCTAACTTGAAAAGGGTCTTGAACATCTTGAAAAAAACAGTGTTGGTGTGTGATGGAAACAGTGATTTTGATCAAGAAAATGGTGTGGAAGAAGGGATAAAAGAGCATGTAGCAGGGATTGAAGAAATTAAGAAAGCTTTCAAGGATAGAGAGAGTACGTTAGATGCAATGAAGATGCAACTAGAGTTGGTTAAAACCTCAGCTAAAAAGGAGAAGGGGTTCTATTAGCCAAAGAATAATCTCTTGCATTACTAGAGAGATTGCATTACAAATAAAGAGAAAATACAAGCTAATTACAAGGCTACTGTTATGGAGAGTCAAACAATTACAATGAATACAAAATATACAGAATTAAATAGGAGGGAATTGTGGAGAAATTCTTTATGATGAATGATTATGATTGATTTATTCTATTATCCCCTTCAAGCGAAACGGCGGTGGAAGAACTCGAAGTTGATCTCGAAATTGCTCAAAAAGTGGTCGAGGTAAGCTTTTTGTGAAAATGTCCGCCAGTTGAAGCTTGGTTGGTATAAACTTGGTGTGTAATCAAGATTTCTTGAAAACGGGTAAAGACAAAAAAAAAGAAAAAAGAAAGCTGCTTTTTTTTTTTGGTTTCTTGAAGTATTTTGGATAAAACTTGTGATTGAATCACTACCCAAAGTGTCTTATATTAGCCAAAGAATAATCTCTTGCATTACTAGAGAGATTGCATTACAAATAAATAGAAAATACAAGCTAATTACAAGGCTACTGTTATGGAGAGTCAAACAATTACAATGAATACAAAATATACAGAATTAAATAGGAGGGAATTATGGAGAAATTCTTTATGGTGAATGATTATGATTGATTTCTTCTATTAGGTTCTGGACCATGGTGTCATCTGCAACGACACTTTTAGCAGCAGTTGCTTCGCTGGCGTATGTTGCTCGAGCCCGCTGAAGCGATCCAAATTTTGAGGTCAATTTTACCAATCTTGATTGCTGTTACTGAAAGGGTTTTTGGTAAACTCGCTTTTGTGGTTATATAATAAAAGTTGTTCTTTTGCAATGGTTCTATTGCAGTTGGGTTTTGACCCATAACCAAAAGTTTTGGCTATTGAAAATGTAAAACCAATAGGTTGGGTTAATTTTGGTTTTACTCAATTCGACTCGACTCATTTACCAATGCTTCAACTAATGTTCTCAGATGTTAGATGTATGGACTCAATTTCACTGAAAATCTTCGGTTTCTGTGATCCCAGTTGCACAAACTCGAATATCCCTTTTTACACATGCGTTCTTTTCCAACAAATTTTCTTCCCTTTTTATATTTCCCAGAAAAATTGTTTTATACAAGAGTGAAGGTCCCTCAGATTGTTATTTTCACTTTTACCCTCTTATTTATTTAATGGAACTAGCTTGAACATTCACATGATATTAAATGGAACTAACGTTTTGCTTTATTTCAGGTTGCTGACTTTGAAAATTAGTGTGCAGTTTTCATTTCTAATCCTTTGGTTGTTTAAGCAAGGTGATGAATGTGGTAACCTGGCAGAATTAGGTGCTTCGAATCTCAATGTGAATTACTCATTCAGTAATTTCTCGTTTAAGGTAACAGTTTTTTATACCGCGTCCAAAATGCATTTTAACCCATTCGGATGAGTCAAAATAGTTGGTAGTTAAGATTGTAAATGAAAGAAAGAGAAAAAATTAATAAAAAAATATAGAGATAAATATAAAGGATAGGATGTGGAGGGGTTTTTAAAATGGGAGATAAATTTTAAAAAGTAGTGATTTTTTTTAAATTATAGGGTTAAAGATAATGGAGTGGATGTGAATGCTCTTATGGAACTTAAACTTTGCAAGTTTTTAGTTTTTTTACACTGCTATAAAAAGTTGCTGACATCAGCATGAATCAGCATTTACACCCTCTGTAAGCGTTTTCTACGGTGGTGTAAATAAACAAAAACTATTTTTTTTCGCAAAAGTTGATTTTTTTATAGGGTTTTTGGTGATAAAGTTCTTGAAAAATATTTTGTAAGGTCGAGTTCTCTAAGTTCTCACAGCTCGTAAAAGTTTTCTTTTTACCCTGACTATATATATATATATATATATATATATAGAGAGAGAGAGAGAGAGAGAGAGAGTCAGGATTTAGAGAAAACGAAAGAAAGTGTGAGAACGGTGAGAAAGGTTATGGATCGTCAGATCAAAACAATCAATGGACTAGATTGCACGGTGGCGTTTTCGTAAATAACATCAATTTTATCATGTGGGACGCGATTCATTAAAGGTAAAAGGGTCTTTTATCGCTCAAATTCAAAACGCCAACAAAAAATGATAACACGTCATTCAAAAAAATAAAACGCCATTAGATACAAAACGCCAAAATTAGTGACAAAACGCGTTGGGGATTACAAGAAGAGGAAAGAACACAGTAACTGAAATTCAGTCATTAACATTTATTAAAAGAAATTCCCTCCTAAATTACGCGCCAAAAACATCATTATATAAACGACGTTAAACATTGCTTCCATAATCACTTCAATCTATCATTCTGCAAAAACATCTTTTACCAAAAACCCCAAGTTTAACGAAAATGCCAAAAATGGCAACCATCATTTAGTGGAGATACACTCTGGAAATCAGGCGATTCGTCCTACGTTTTGACAACAGAAGGAGGGTGTATGTTAGGACGATCAAGGCAATTTTGAAGATGGAAGAAGAGGTACAGAGGGGTATCCTATCTCTTGGCATTGCTCTGGATAACGAATGCCATGAAACACATAAGATTATGAAAACATTAACAAGGAAATTTGGACCAATCAAAGCAGATGGAAAGCCGGACCCTGTCATGATAGATGATGAAACAACATGGTGACCGTTATATAGACAGCGGAGAGCAGGAAGACTACCTGCTTGAAAACATCATGACAAAGCAGGGGCTTGGGTTCATGGAAGAATTGCACAACGCCACTTGTTTGAACTAGGGCTGTACAAAAAGCTCGCGGCTCGGAGCTCGCTCGGATTTAGCTCGGAAAAAGCTCGCTTGATATGGCTCGGTCTGAAAGTGAGCCGAGCCGCCTCGGCTTGGTTAGAAAGTGAGCCTAGCTCGGTTCGGCTCGTGACGAGCCAAATTGGCTCGGCTTGGCTCGCTTGGTAGCTCGGCTCAGCTTAGCTCGAATTATTTTACTTATAATATATTTTATTTTTATATACATATAATATATTACAAAAAAATGATTATTATTTACATGTATTTAGGCTTGTAGTTTGATATCTATGACATATTTAAAGGCTGATTGTCGTGCTAATGAACAAATATTGTATTTACTTGAAATAAAAAACTTATTTTGCATTGTTGAACGTGATTTTGGCTTGTAATGTATTAGGTTGAACTTATTTTGAATACATACTTTTGAATTATTGAATAATATTATAGAATACTGAATTTTCAGAGCTATGTATTAATTTTTATTTTTAAAATCGAGTCAAACCAAGCCGAGCCGAGCCAGCTTGGTTTAAAACCAAGCCGAGCCCGAGCTTAGATATTCAGCTCGGTTTCAAATCTGAGCCGAGCCGAGCCAGCTCGGTTTATAATCGAGCCGTGCCCGAGCTTAGCCTAGCTCGGCTCATGAACAACCCTAGTTTGAACACAGACATGGACTAAAAAATGGCGATAATGCAAGACATGTTCATATGGAGGCTTTAGAATCTTCAGGAACAAGAAACCAATGAAAGTGAAGGTGATGACATGGATGAAGGTCTAGATGAAGACTTCGAGGAATCAGACGACGGAAGTGATGGATACTTCTCGGATAAAGTACCTTCTGACGAAGATTTTTAATTTTTTTTCTTCTGTGTAATCTTCTTTTTTTTCTTAAGATAATTAAATGATATATTTCTCTATTTAGTTGCAAAACGCCAAAAAAATACTACAAAAAGTTATTGCGTACAAAACGCCAAAAATAATAAAAAATATTTATCCTGCTTAAAATTTTCTGCGTTATATATTATGTCATCTTGGTCTGCATAACGCCATTTAAAAAAACGCCAAACTTGGAAGATGGGACGTCTATCACCCTAGAACTGATAAAGCTGAACAAAACAGTAAATACACACAGTAATTGAAAAGATGGTTACTTTATTACTATAATTTATTATAATAAAAACCCCGCCTAAACTACGCGCCAAAAAACGCCTATAAAAGAGGGGTCTATACACAATGAATTTGTTAGTGCAGTAATGTCTATCGCCTCCGTTAATCCAGTTCGTAGCAGAAACTGAAGAAAACTAGAGCTTTTATTGTAATAATTAGATAGAAAAGGCAAGGTGGCATTATTGTAAATAAGAAGTCTTTCCTTATAACCTTGGCCTATAAATAGAACCCTTAGGGTTAGCTTTAAAAACTTTTGGCATTTGCTACTTTGGAGCTTGGAGTGTAGAGAGAGAAAGTAGCAAGGTGATTCACGTGACTTTGTACGTTTTCACATCTATCAAGCGAATCACAGATTTAGTACGGTTCTCGTGTTCGGTCTGCGCTCGTGTACAGATTCCGCACGTCACACGTGTCTTACGCAATCGTTTCGGAGTCGAAAACCGGTCCTACAAGTAGTATCAGAGCAGGAGCTCGATTGCACGGATCAAACACACAAGATCGCACAAGTTTTCATCAGAATCTGTTGGTGCATATTTGTGACAACAGCTTAGATTTGGTCTTTGGATATCTTGTAATTAGTTAAACGATAAAGTTCCACAACAAGTCAAGGTGATGAGTCTGCGTGTGATGATGCTAAGAAGAATAATAACAGCAAACCAGTTTGAAAAAGAAAACTTCACATCCTAAGAATAAGAATCAAACTGTTGTTAAACAGATTAATTTTGTTCAAGGAAGCGACATGAAAAACGAAACAGCGGTTATTGAAAACGAATCTAACGTAGAGTTTGCTAAAAACAAGAACAAAGAAAATTCTGAAACTAAGCAAACTGAATAAAATTCTTCTAAGGCATCATCATCAAAACCTGAATCTAGTTCAAAGGCTTCAGATAAGAAGTCTTCAAAAAAGAGATCGTGCTTCAAATGTCACACCAAAGGACATGTAGCCAGCTGCTGTCCTAATAAAAAGAATGAAGCACAAGTGAGTGAAAAGAAGAGAGAGAGTCACCAGAGAAGAGTGGTGATAATTCTGAGGAGAAAGTTGCAAATTCTCCAAAGACGTCTGCTCCTAAGCAACCAGAGAATGTTGTTGTTGGTGTAGATAGGGCTGAAAAAGGAACTCCACAAGTTCCTTGTTTTCAAAGAAATCAACCAAGATTTCAGCCTAAATCTCCACCAGGCAGAAATGAGAGACCTAGAAGCAGTTCACCAAGAATGAACAATAATAATTCAAATAATTTCAGAAGTCAAGGTCAATATCAAAATCGATACCAAAATAATGGTGGTCGAACTTTTTATAACAATGGCTTTAGAAATTACAACCATAATGCTTCTTGGAATCAAAATTCAAGGTATCAAAACCAAAATTTTCAAAGGTCAAATAGTCCAAACACATATAGGAACCCTCAGGACCAAAGACCTAGTGGAAATAAAAATCAAATTCCATCAACAGGTCTAAGATCCAAGACTCCAGTTAGGAGTAATGGATATTGGATGGATGTTCCAGTGGTTGGTGAATTTGGATGACCCAAGACCATTAAGGCTTGGGTCCCCTAATCTAACTAATTTCTTGGTTGGTGTATGCAGGAGTTGCTAAGGAGGATTATCAACTTGTGGTATGTGGATAGTGGCTGCTCCAGGCACATGACGGGGGATGCGAGATTGTTGACTGAGTTTGAAGATTATGATGGTGGTCATGTGAATTTTGCAGGTGCTAAAGGTGGTAGAATTACTGGACGAGGAAAAGTGACCAATGGGAAGATCACATTGGACAAAGTGAACTATGTTGAGCAGCTTAAACACAATCTGATGAGCGTGTCACAAGTCTGCAACAAGGGTCACTCGGTCCATTTTACCAAAAATGAAGCATTAGTGTTGAAACTAGGTTTGGAGATTCCGGACGATTGGATAGTGATGCGAGCGCCAAGGAGAAATGACACTTATGTCATGGACATGGATGCTAAGGATCCGACTGCTGTGGTGGCATGTTTACTATCAAAAGCATCTAAAGCTGAATCGATGTTGTGGCACAGACAAATGACCCATATTCACTATCGGAAAATGAATTATCTTGTTAAAAATGAGCTAGTGAAAGGGGTTCCAATGCAGAGGTTTCAAGTGGAAGACAAATGTCTACCCTGTCAAAAGGGAAAACAACACAAGAAACCTCATAAGTCTAAAACAGTAAATTCCAGAGATGCCCCTTATGAATTACTTCACATGGATTTATTCGGTCCAGTGAACGCGAGGAGCATAGGTGGAAAGTACTATTGTTTAGTTGTCACTGATGATTACTCACGTTATTCATGGGTTTTCTTTTTAGGTACAAAAGATGAGACAACAGAGATGTTGATAGATCTTTTTACAAAATTGGAAAACGTCCATGATGCAAAGATCAAGAGGATAAGGAGTGATAATGGCACGCAGTTCAAGAATCGTATTCTGGATCTCTATTGTCTTCGCAAAGGAATTGAACATCAATATTTTGCTCCTTATACGCCTCAACAGAATGGAGTCGCTGAGAGGAAAAACAGGACGTTGATTGAAGCTGCTAGGACGATGCTTTCAGATTCAAAGCTACCAGTTCTTTTCTGGGGAGAAGCTGTGAATACAGCTTGCTACGTCCTAAACAAAGTTTTGACTGTTAAACGTTTTAACAAAACTTGTCATGAGTTGATGTTTAACAAAAGCCAAACTTAGAAGGCTTTGAACCATTTGGATTACCCTGCACCATTGTGCATAATAAAGATAAACAAAAATTCGGTGAGGTGGCTGACGAAGGCTACTTTCTAGGTTACGTACCTGGCGCACCGAATAAAAGGGTTTTTAATCTAAAAACTGGCAAAATTGAGGTTGTGTTTAATGTGGAAATTACTTCCTACAAACCTCAACAATCAACAAATGGACCTGCTATATTATATGATTATGAAAGTGTTTTTAAATCATTTAATATTCCTGAGTTTTCCAATGCAGATGAGTCTCAGTTGATTCAAACAGTGATAAATGAAGATGATGAAGGCGAGTTCATGCCTAGATCAAATGTTGATATGACAGATGCTCCGGAAACTTCCCAAGGTGCTGCTGATACTGATTCAAGCGATAGTGAACCTGAACCCAATCAGGGGGAGGATTTCATTAATCCATTTGCAAATCAGAATATTCAGGGGGAGGTTGGATCAAACCTGGGTGATAATCTTGAAGTCGATGCGGTTGCTACTACACGAGCAAATAGAGATCATCCAGTTGACATGATACTTGGAGATCCTACTGCAGGTGTTCAACCGAGAAGAAGCATAACAACAAATTCTTGTTTATTTGTGTCGATTGAGAAGACTGGGATTGTGAACGAGTGCTTGTATAGTTGCTTCATTTCTCAAGAGGAGCCGAAGAACATTCATATAGCTCTTTAAGACAATTCATGGGTTGAAGCGATGCAAGAGGAATTGGCCCAGTTTGCTAAGTTGAAGGTTTGGGAGTTAGTTGGTCTTCCTAAAGGTGAAAGAGAGATAGGCACCAAATGGGTATTTAGGTGCAAGAAGGATGAAAGAGGAATTGTGACGTGAAACAAGGCTCGATTGGTTGTCAAAGGTTTCAATCAGCAAGAAGGGATAGATTACAATGAAGTGTTTGCACCAGTGGCAAGGTTGGAGGCAATTCATTTGTTTCTAGCTTTCGCAACATTCAAGGGCTTCAAAGTTTACCAACTAGACGTGAAGAGTGCGTTTCTTTACGGGAAAGTCCAAGAAGTGGTGTATGTCTCACAACCAGATGGGTTCGTTGATCCAGACTATCCAGATCGAGTTTACAAACTTGATAAGGCTTTATATGGATTACATCAAGCTCCCAGGGCGTGGTACGAGACACTGTCTACACATCTGATCAAGAATGGTTTTGAAAGAGGTCAGATCGACAGTACACTTTTCATCAAGAGGAAGAAGGAAGATTTTCTGCTGGTACAGGTGTACGTGGATGACATCATCTTTGGGTCATCAGATGAAAACATGTGTAAAGAGTTCGAGCAGATGATGAAGAGCAAGTTTGAAATGAGCGCTATGGGTGAGTTGTCTTACTTTCTGGGATTACAAGTTGAACAGAAGGAGGATAGGATGTTTATTCATCAAACAAAGTATGTGTATGACATTTTGAATCGGTTCAAAATGAATGATTGCTCCTACACGTCGTGTCGAAGGAAGGGTTATAGTGATGTCTTATGACAAGATGGATGAATCTGAGAGACAGGTGGTTGATGTTGAGAAGAAAGCTTTAGCTGCAATAAAAATGTCCTTACCTGATGGCATCAAGCATACCTTTACGAAGTACACTAATTCAAAGGATATGTGGGATGCATTAGAAAAGCGATATCAGGGAAATGCAGATGTTGTGGTAGAAGAGAAGAAGAAAGCTGTTGAGAAGAAGGCTGCAGAAGTTTCAACGCGCATGAATGGTGTGAATGAACTTACAGCAGAGGTGAAGGTATCATCAGAATCTGTAAGTCATACATGTCATAATTGCACTGAACTACAGGGTAAAGTTGACAGACTATCGGAGCAAAGCAAAACAAAATTCAGTTAGCTGAATTGCAAAAATTAAAAGAGTCAAATGTTCTTTTGATTAAACGAGAGTCAGATTGTTTAAATAAACTCAAATCAAATGAACAGGAAATTAGCAGTTTAACAAGCAAAGTCAATGAACTGTTACAGATCATTGATTTGGCTCGTGAAACTGTGAAGGACAAAACTAATGAATTTTCTGAAAAGTGCAGGGAATTGGCCATTGCACAAGACCAAATTATTGAACTTAAAGGAAAGTTAGACAAATTTGGAAAATCTTCATTAGTTAGGGGTTTAGTAAAGCCTCATCTTCTAAGGATCAAGATTACTCTTTTCTGCCTAATGAGAATGAGTTAACTGATTTTGTGCCTGCTACACCAGCTGTAGTGGATCCGATAGCTGTGGACTGATTTTGAAAGAATCTGTAGGGTCTAACAGTACACCTCATAGATCGGATGAGGATACTGAAGAGGAAAAGAAGAAAACATTTAAAAAGAGATTTAAGAAAAAGAGAAATTATAAGACAAAATCTTGTTTTAAATGTCACAACAAAGGGCGCATGGCAAGTTGTTGTCCTTTGAAGAAAAATAAGCAAAAAGTTGATGAAGTTAAGGATGGGAATGGGGTTGGTTTAAATAATAATGTGCAACCACATTGTTAATATAATCAACCAAGATTTCAATCAAGGACTTCAACATCAGGAAGATTTGATAGACCAAGAAGCAATTCTACATAATTTAGTCATTATGATGGTAAATCAAATCGGTTTCAAAATCAAAATAGAAATTTTGGATACCAAAATCGATACCAAACCTTTGGTAATCGGAATTTTCATAGAAGAAACGAACATAGGGGTTTTAATAACTCAAATGTTTAACAACATCCAATTTTTTTTTCAAAATTCATGGTATAATAATGGGCGAAGAAGGTATCAAGATAATAATTTTCAAAGGTCTGCAAATCCAAGATTTTATTGGAACTCTCGTGATCAAAGACCTAGTGAAAATTATAAATCTTGTTCAACAACAGGGAAAACATCTAAGACACCAGTAAGGTGTGATGGATATTGGTTAGAAGCATCATATGTGGATTTACATGGTCGACCCAAAACCGGCCAGGTTTGGGTTGTTAAGTCTAACTAAGTTGTTGAGTGTGTGCAGGATGACCAAGAAGGACTGTTGATGTGTTCGACAGTGGTTATTCCTGTAAAGCGTCTGAGGTGGATAGTAGGTTAAAATTGGTAACTAACTATTTAATTTAGGGATTGATTGATGATTTTTTTGGTGAAAGACTTATTGTCAGATTGAAGTGGGAGTCTGTTTGTGTTTTAAATTTGTGATTTTAAAACTTGCTCCATAAAAACAAAAATTTAGGGGGAGAAATCGCCCTAAGCCAAAAAGAGTTTAGTTAGTGCGTGCGTTTAGGGGGAGTAAGTTATAAAATTTAAAAATTTTTAAAAATCAAAATGAAAAAAAATTGAAAAATCAAAAACTTAAAAAAATAGAAAAATAAAAAACATAAAAAAATAGAAAATCAAAAATGAGTTATCACTGTGTGAAATAGAAGAAATGATAGTACATCAGCAAGTTAGACTGTCGCACTCAAACTGAAATTAAAATTGCTTAAGTGTGATAGCAGCTTCATCATGTGATGTACCAGTAGGCAAAAAGCATGAAATAATCAACTTACCAAAGTGATATAAACTTAAATAAACTGAGTATGAGTGGGGAACACATCAGTGGTGTATGGTTTAATGACCTTAAATCTTGCATTGATAGATTGCCAAAATATGAGGTTTTGGGTCTCTATACTGTTATTTCATCTGGGGATATCAGGGTTGTCCTTCTGCTGCATCCAGATACATGCTGACCTAGGCACAACCAGGATATCTTAAAAGAGCAAAAAATGCCAAAACCTTGAAAATGAAGAAGCTCTCCTAGAGAGTGATTCAAAAAGTGCAAAATGCATAAATCGTACCAAAAATGGTATTTGTCATAGCCCTCGTTAGATATTTTGGTCTCTTTGCTATACAGAAGTACTGACCTGATCACCAATTATCTATCGTTGAAATACAAAACGGATGAATTCAGTATACTCACCTACTACGATGAATCTTTGTGCATACCTTGCTCGCGGGGGTATATCATCAAGTGGGACACACTAATATTTCAGTAAATAAAATTACCTTAACGTATCATATGGTAATGGTACTTGAAATGTTCATGCATTTTGTTTAAGTGGACAAACATACTAGTAATCGTCTTGGACTGCTTTTCACGAAAAATTATATCAACAATTATCTAATGGTGTGAAAACAGTTTGATTGTGCTGATATGATCTTCTTGCACATGATTCTCACAAAAAGATGAAATTGTAAATATTTTTGAGTTTAGTTTAGTTTGTTAGTTTGTTTTGAAAAATCAAAAATACCAAAAATATTTCTTTTTAAAAGACTTCCATTTTGAACTGACAAGTTGTTGTTTTTGCATGATAAGATAAACTATTGGTTTATCTTTAAATGTGAAAAAGACTAATGGTTTTTCAAGATACTTGCTTGTGTTGCTAAACAGATTGATGCAGTTATCAAAATGAAGTGCAGAATACAAGTAAAGTGCAGATTGAGAGTGAAGTGAAGATGCGTGAAGATGCATGGTAGGATCCTTCTACTACATTGCAGAGAGAGAGAAAGAGATATGAAGAATTTGGAGCTTACTTGCTTAACCAAGGATTGCTAGCTAACTGAGCTACAATGAATGAAAGTTTTGGAGATTGGAGCATCAGCTAAGGGGGAGTCTGTTGATGTCAGAAACTGTGTAGCTGACGCTATCCAAAGACCAAAAGAACACAAGATGTTTGAAGACAAAGATACACTATGAAGCTATTGTCAAGGGGGAGTCTGTGGTGCATATTCTGTGACAACAGCTTAATAGTTTGATTATTTAGTCTTTGGATATTTTGTAATGGGCTTAGCTTATTGGTTAGTGAGTTTATTGTTGTAATGGGCTTGGAAAATGGCGTAGCCCAGTAGGAAGCCCACTTCACAAACATGTGGTATATAAACATTGAAGGGGTAAGGTCCCAAAAACCTCATAATAAGTGCTTGGGACCATATCATAACCTTAACTTTCAGCATGGCACCTTGCGCAGCCGCGCACTGGTCTAACAAAAGAAAAGCTTAAAAGGCCTACAAAACAGTCAACACTTGCGCCCAAAGGGAATCATAAAACCTTGCGCCTTTCCTACACAAAGCAAAGGATAAGAATCCGGAGTTAGATACTTCCGCTTAATATTCAGACTTGGATATTATTTGCCTAGACTTGGGATTTATTCATCTGTTTCCACACGATAAGGTGTCACACCAGATTACAGCAGTAATCTTCTAGAAATAATACAATCATGCACCACCAAAACGGTTACAACCGTCTGGACACGTGTCACTATATCAGTTGTCCCCAAATTCACAACGAATGCATGCAAATGAAGAGTAATCTTCACTTAAGTCACTTTACATGTGGCAAATCCCTTGCCTTTGATCTAAACCACGATCCGTGTGCCATCACATCGGATCAAGGAGTATTAACGGAAGAAAGCATAACCGCTTACGGAGTTAGCATCTTCCGTCTTCTTTTCACTAACGGGTTTTCCCGCCTTTCGAACGACTCCCGGCTATAAATAAGAGAAAAATCAGGTATGAACACAAGTTACACCCACTTCTCAAATACATCTTCTTCTTCATTACCAATACTTATTCTCACACCGGAGTCGGGTCAAGGAGAGAACCCTCTTCTCCCCTTGGCGAGGCTAACGGTGTTCTTTTTTGCAGAATCACCGGAGAAGAAGGTCTGTTAGGCCTAAATCGATCGAGTGGAAACCAACCTTTTTATGCGGATTCAAACCCCATAGATATCTCGGTTCCGACCATTTATCTAGTGTTTCTTCATTGGCGCCCACCGATTCCTCTGTTTTTTCCAGTTTTCATCTCGTTTCGATTTAGTTCTTTTCATTCTCTGTTTTACACATGGCAGAAAATTCGTCATCTCACCGGAAACATGGTCCTCGACCAAACAATTTACAAGTAGAAGGAATTCCGGAAGATGCCTCGGACGATAACGAGGTTCAATCCAATCGAGCAGATGATCCTATCACTGCAGGAATGTTACCAGCAAACCCTGCTCAATCAATTTTACCACCAGGAGAAACTCCGATATCCTGGTATGTCCGGTCTCAAGGGGCATTAAACGCAGTATACACACAGCTGTGTGCTCAAATTGCTCCCCTGACTCAATCACGGAGACCGGGATCTCGTGCTCCTGCCTCTCAGCGCGAAGAATCAACTTATGAAGGCACAGAAGTTTATGCCAGATCTACATCACAACACATTCAGACAGGAACACACCGAAGACAATCAGTTCATGATAGGTTGGGTTCTCAGTGAAATACCCACACTGACGAATCCGATCCAACATACCGTTTAAGTGCAAATACCAGTGTGTTCAATCGATTGCAACCAAACTATAACAAGTACAGGCCTCGAGCGGTTTATAACCCTGAGGCAGAACACAACTATGACTTGGTTTACCGCCTTGCAGAAGCAGCGGAAAACTCAAAGTTCATACTAGAAATAGCTTTAGCTCCATTGGAAAAGGCTAAATTACCATCCAACATAGGGAAGTTTAATGGGTTAACAGATCCCGACGATCACCTAAGGGTATTTACCAGCGCAGGTCTGGTTGGGGGTTGGACTCTCCCGCTATGGTGTCATCTGTTCGTACAAACCCTGACCGGCCCAGCACGAATTTGGTTCGATAACCTACCAACCGGACAGATCGAATCATGGAAAGATCTGCGAGAAAAGTTTTTGACACACTTCAGCCAACAGCGGCGTTCCATCCGTGATACATCCGACGTCATGAACATCTGACGCCGAGATAACGAAAGTCTAGAAGATTTCATCACCAGATACAATAAAGAAGTATTGGAAATTGGCGGTGTTCATGAACAATTGATCCGTGCTCAATTCAAGTACGTGGTTGGATGTGACGACATGGTTAATGTCTTATCTGGAACAGAAGGCCTTCCAACAAGTTGGGAGAAGATAATGGCGGCGGCCAAAGTTAATGCGCAAACTGAGAAAAACCTCACAACAAACAGACCACCACCACCACACAATAGGCCCGCGGATTTAAGCTCAACCGGCGAAAGAAGGTTTAAGAAATCATGGCGTGAGTCTGGAACAGGAAGCCGTTCACCCGAAGATGCCCGCACAACAATCAACAAACTCTCCGCACAACGGGACACCAAACAGGAAAATAGGGAGAGACAGTGGACTCCCCTAACAAAAACCCCGGCGGAGGTCCTAAGTACTGAAGACTATCAATTCAAGCCTCCGATCCCGATGAAAAGTAAACGTGGACAAGACCCGGTGCAGTACTGCGAGTATCACAAAGACAACGGGCACACCACTAACAACTGCATCTCTCTGCGCACAGAAATAGAGAAAGCTCTCAAGAGCGGTGAGTTGACGCATTTACTCCAAAATGTACGAAAAGAGATTAAGCAGATAACCCGAGGGGAGGAGGGCCCAAGTAAACGGGAAAAAACCTAAGTGAAGGCTCTGTAAGTTTCCCGCTGAATGACATGATTCATCAAGTATGGCGGAAATACCAGAGAGTAAGTTAAGTTCCACATAATTATTACAAAAAACTTTGTAAAGTCTCCATGCTCTATCCATGAATAAATTTACAAAGTTTCTATTATTTTTGTGTTTACAAAGTGCATGCAATTTCTTGTAGTAAGCGCAAAAACATTATGGTAGTTACAAGACAAGCTCCATGCGTGGTCAGTGATCACGTCACAAACGACCATAAATTCACACATGAGCTTTATACCAACTTCATTCGCCTTACTCGATAAAAGCAATTGTACTCATGCAAAACATTGTAAAATCATTAAACAAAACAAATAGAAACATGTTGTTCTCAAACGTACAGATACGTCCTGAACATTTTCAAACACGGCAGTGTTTAAGATACTGGCGCAACAGCGCCCCATCAAAACAAGGATTTACATCCCGCATATTACATGAAAAATTGTTCGAATACAATTTTAAAACTACTCTAAATCTTCACCCTCATCCGGAAAGATTTCCTTTAATTGCGCTACGTGGTCATCCGACTGCAACGCTACGTTTATCAAATCCATTACCGGAAGTTGCAAATTATTAAACTCTGTCTTCATGGAAGCAAGCGCGGCGCCAGTATTTACGCCAAAAGTTGCAGACTTGCTATCATCCCAGCTAACTTTTAATGCACTGTTCACATGTTGGGAACATTCAGCGTATCCTTGTGCATACCCATCACGTCGCGCAGCAACCATTAAATTAGCAACGGTTTTATCCAACTCTTCAGAGTTTAATACAGATTCCGCAACCTATGAAATCAAGCAAAAATAAGTATCAAAAAAGCGTTTTCCACAAACAAGAAGGAGAGAAGAAACTTACGCAAGCAATTCCGCGATCTTTCAACCAGGCCATGTCATTCTTTAAAGGTTCAAGCTCGCTCCCGCTGTAACCCGCGCTGTTTCTGAATTTTCTAATTTCTCCTCAACCTCAGTCAAACGGCGGGAGGTTTCAGTATTCTCGGAATGCGCAAGCTCCAGATCCTTCTTAAGTTGTTCCTGATCAGAAACCAAAGCAGTAAGTTCTTTCAACTCTTTATCTCTAAGGGCAAGGGTGGCAAAAGCTTGTACCTCTCGTTGCTCACTACACTCTCTATGAGAACGCGCCTCCGCCAGCGCAGCTTCTGCATCAGCTTTCTCCTTCTTCAATTTTTCTACCTCCGCATCCTGATTCTTCAGTTTTTCAACCTCAGCCTTGAGGTTATTAATGATATTACGAAGGTTTGCTTTCTCAGCATTATCTTTTTCGCAAATCTTTCTCCAATTTTTACGTTCCTCGGAAAGGAGAGCAGCTTCAGCTTCCGCCTTTCTTTTCCAACCAGGAACAAACCATTCCTCAGTCTTGCGCTCAGCCTCAAACTTGGCTTGATCATCTTTTAATTTGGCCATCAATTGAGCCAGACGTCTCTCATCTTTGGCAAATTTCTTCCGAGACGCCATAAAGGATTCCTGCTCCTTATGCATGCTATACCACTCACGTACTATGCGGTGAGTGGTAGAAACATGAGAAGCAGTTTCTGCACAATAAGACTTGTAGGTCTGCTCGTAAGATCTACTTTCCTGAAATTTAACCTCCCCAGGTGGAAGTATCCCCTGCAACCAATCTTGGCACACATGCCAATCTGTCACACCCCGATCTCCACGTGTCACCGGTGGGCCCGGTGTGGGGTACAGTGACGTAGTTGGCATCGTCATAGACAAACAACACAATATAATAATGCACAGCGGAAGCAGAATAGATACATTTCAACTTTAATTAAAATGACATAATAAACATCATAAGTAGTTGAAACGGATCCACAGGCGGATCAAATAAAAATAAGAATAAATTGTTCAACAGTTATTTGTCGTCCGAGCTTGCGAGACTATAGTGGACGCTCTTAGGAAACAGCCAGCCTATTTCGTATAGTACCTGCACTTAACCTTTTGGGAAAAATACGTCAGTTTACACTGGTAAATACAAATCGACTGACTCATTTTGAAAATGATTGAAAATTGATTTAAATGCACAAGGCATAAGTATTTTTATTAACTTGGGATATTTATGCAATATAAACTTGTGAACGATTTACATGTACCCGTACTTATGGTGGCCCGGGATCTGCTGTCCGGGCTAAAGATTAAATGACACACCACATTAAAGAGTTATACACGCCGGGTGTACGCCTACACCCCGTGCTCTGGTCGTGGCCATCTCGTAAGATAATGCCAAGGATATTCGGGACACGGTCAATAACCCCCCAAAGCCTAAAGTAAGACAAGACTTTTTAAACGAGTCGCACAAGCTATTCAAGACTGTACACCCATAAGGTGCAGGACTTGTGCGCCCGATCAAGCGGTATTTTAAATACCGTACCCCAAGCCCGTATAGGGAAAATAAGTCAAAATGTATTTACCTGAGCAAGGATGTAACACAAACGGTAAGTGTGGTAGCTTTTACTGGGCCTCCTAATCTGGAACAAAGGTTTATAATTAACCTATTAGATTCCTAACGGGTCTTTTATTTAAGCCTAAGCTTTGACCGGTTAGTTTTAAGGATGATACGGTTTACGCATGATTAAGCGAAAGACCGGATAGAATGTGATTTAGACCCGACAAGTTTGAATACTTGTATAATATGGGTATACTAAATACATTCTGGATTTTGATATAAAAATGATAACGTTTGACCCATTTCGGTCAATTTACGCAAACTAGTTACGTAAACCGAACCGAACGCATAAAGGGCGCTACGGGTAGCCAAAAGAGTCAAATGCAAGTTCCCTGAGATAATATGCTTTAAATATGATATAATATCAGTAAGTTATGTTCTATATTGCCCGGAATAATTTTAAACTCAATTTATGCCTTAGAAGGGCATTTTGGTCATTTAAAAGATTATAAAAGAGTAAAATTAGAAATCTGAGTTTCGGGTCTGGTTTATACAGAAAATATACTTAATTTAACATGTTATAACAGTAGGGTATGACCCATATACTAAACTTAGTGTTTAAAATCAAACTATGCACCGTAGGGGTATTTTAGTAAATTCACAAGGGCTAAAAATGCCAAAACTGGAAATCTGAGTTCATATACTTGTACTTACTGTTATTATATGAAAATATACTAATTACATCAGTAGGTATAAGTCTTATATGTTAAAAATAGATACAACGCTTACTATGCGCTAAAAACGCTTAAAATACAATTTAACGCCGTTTCCGGGTTTTCAAAAGAAAGCTGGGATTTTTATATTTCCAGAATGCTTAAAATAATTTATTTAACATATAAGATCAGTAGAAAAAGGTTTCGGGTTAAAAGGATGTATAAAACTAATTTTATAGCTTAAACGGTCAAAACCGACATAAACCGAATCGACTAAGCGATTTAAGAAACGATCAGCCAAAAATTAAATAAAAATCATCAAAAATCCCAAAATATTATATAACATCAGTGGGTAAAAAGTTTTGTATCAAAACGTGGCCTGAAATGGGTTATATGCGAAATGTGCCGTTTATGTAACTTAAGAATATAGTTTTACGCTAATGGCCATAACTCAAAATCTGGACCACCAACTGATCCGAAATTTTCGGTGCAAGTTTATATATTAAAAATAAAGATTTCTACTCTTTCACTTTTCCAAAAATCACGTTTTATATCAAAAAGGGCAAAATAGTCAACTTTTAAGCATAATCGGAAACATGCAAATGAATCGGCTAAGCATAGACTCAAACAACAAAATTCCAGAGAGTTTTACCAAAATAAAAATAGTCAAAAATACTCTCCAATACAGATCTCAAACATGCATGTACGAATCCGAATCGATAGCCTACGAAATAGTCGTTTTACAAGACTTTCGGCTCCGATTCGTATTTATACTAAAGATTGTCGAGTTTATTATGATAAAACATATTCTTACATGTATTACAAGTTATTTTGATGATCAAACAGATTGCATGTCCTTTACATTACCATTCAAGCTTATTTTTGCAAAAACAACTTCTGTTGACTTTTTAGAAACAAGTTTGACTCGACAATTAGCATGCATATAGTGGGAATCAGAGAATACCCTTTTGAGGGTTTGTTTCCCACATAAATACCAACATATTTGTGGTTTCAATTTGAGAAATGACTGAGTAAAACTCGTTTAATCAGAAAGTCAAAGTATCAGAACAACAGTTTGACTTTTAGCAATTAATCTATGCTAGAACGAATTTGAGGATGATATAAAAGATTACCAAGGTCCTAATGAAGCCTAGCAAACACTTGGAGTCGGCCTTGATGTCCAGAAATGCTCCAGAAAGTCTTGAGAGCTGTTCTTGCAATTTGGGAGTTCTTGATCACAAAGGAAATGCCAAGGAATGGAGCTTTGATCTGATTTAAAGAGGGATTCAGAGGTTTGAGGATAGGTTACTATTACCATAGGCATGCATGGGATTTTATTGGAGCTTGGAGAGGTGGAATGAGCTGTTACACACTTCAATTTCGGACCAAAAATGCAAAATTCGCGAAATTCTGATGCTGGTAGTCCCACGCGGCCCGCTTGGGTCTGTCCAGGTGGGTCGCCTGACCTGCTGATCAGCCAAACACTTTCAAACTTGACAGCTTTGGTCCCTGATCTTGTATGCGATGTTTCGGCTACTTATCTTGACCCGTAAACCCCCAAACTTGGTTTTTAAGAACCTTGGGACATTTACCTACATGGTAATGTCCTCGGATAACTTTGCGCTCAACCGAAAAGCCATGAAATTCGACGTTGACGCTTTTAACCCCTCAAGTACGGTTTTGGCCATAACTTTCTCATACGTTGACGAAACTTCACGAAATTTTAACCACATATTCTAGTGAGTATATTTTAGCATTATAAAGCTTCGGGTCTGCCAAAAGTTCACTCAGAGGTATAAATTAAACATGTTGACACTTTTGGCCCCTATAGTTTGCAATTCCTCACTTTTGTGCAATTTCCGCGTCGTATGATCCATGAACCATCCGTTTAAGGTTATAAACATTATGTAGGGTTATCATAGAGTCTATTTATCCATTGTTGACACTTTGGACCCTTACGTTCCATAGTTTTCACTGTTTGTCACTTTTAGTCCCTCTAAAGTATGTTTTCACATACCGGAACCTTATGACACGTGTCAAGACATTATTGGACGAAATTTTTCGAGGTGTTACATCCTCACCCCCTTAAAAGAAATCTCGACCTCGAGATTTACTGAAACAAATGGGGATATTTCTCTTGCATCGTGGATTCCACTTCCCACGTGTATTCGGGACCTCTACGGGCATCCCATTTGACCTTAACAATAGGCACGTGCTTCCTTCGAAGCTTCTTCACCTGTCGATCCTCAATCGACAAAGGTTTTTCCACGAACTTCAAACTCTCATCTATGTGTATATCTGTAAGCGGTATAACCAGTGATTCGTCAGCGAAACACTTCTTCAAATTACAGATGTGGAACACATTGTGAATAGCACTAAGCTCTTCAGGCAAGTTCGAAAGGTCCTATGTATCTCGGGCTTAGCTTGCCTTGCTTTCCAAATCGCATCACACCCTTCCAGGGCGATACTTTAAGCAATACCTTATCACCTACATCGAAGTGAAAATCTTTGCGCTTAGGATCCGCATAACTTTTCTGCCTGTCCCTGGCAGCTTTCAAACGATCGCGTATCTGCACGATCTTGTCCGTCGTCTCAAAGACGATATCTGGTCCTGATAGCTGGACATCTCCAACTTCTGCCCAACAAATGGGCGATCTACACTTTCTACCGTATAAGGCCTCAAAAGGCGCAGCTTTTATGCTGGAATGGTAGCTATTGTTGTAGGAGAATTCAATCAGTGGTAGGTTCTTATCCCAACTACCACCCAAGTCGATCGCACATGCACGAAGCATGTCTTCCAAAGTTTGAATAGTACGCTCACTCTGACCATCAGTCTGAGGATGATAAGCCGTACTAAAATTCAAACGAGTGCCCAACAATTGTTGGAAACTCTTCCAAAAATGCGACGTATATCTAGTATCTCTATCGGAGATAATAGATATAGGTATACCATGTAGCGCTACAATCTTATCGACGTATAATTGTGCTAACATATCGGAGCTATACGTCTCCTTGATGAGTAGAAAATGAGCTGACTTAGTCAGTCTATCTACTATGACCCATATGGTATCATTTCCCTTTTTCGTCTTCGGCAACTTGGTGATGAAATCCATTGTCACCATTTCCCATTTCCACTTGGGAATTTCAGGTTGTTGAAGCAAACCTGACGGCTTCTGATGCTCAGCCTTGACTTGCGCACAAGTCAAACATTTTGCTACGTGTTCAGCTACTGACTTTTTCAAACCAATCCACCAGTAGTTTGCTTTCAAATCCTGGTACATCTTATCAGCTCCAGGATGAACAGAATATTTAGAGCTGTGGGCTTCCTGGAGGATAACATCCCGAAGTCCTCCATAAACTGGAACCCATATTCGTCCGTTTAGTCGTAGCATTCCATATTTGTCGTAGGATAACTGCTCCTCAGTTACTCCTAACTTCTCTGCAGAATAGTTAGCTTCCAACACAGCTTCCTTCTGTGCAGCTAACACCCTTTCATTCAAATTATTTCTTATTTCAATGCGCTTGGCATTGATTCTGATCGGTTTCACCCTTTCTTTCCTGCTTAAGGCGTCGGCAACTACATTTGCCTTGCCTGGATGGTATCTTATCTCGCAGTCATAATCGTTTAGAGTTTCCATCCATCGCCTTTGACGCATGTTCAATTCCTTCTGATTGAACAAGTGTTGAAGGCTCTTGTGATCCGAATATATTATACACTTGGTTCCATACAAGTAATGTCTCCATAGCTTCAAAGCGGATACAACTGCACCCAATTCCAAATCGTGGGTGGTGTAGTTCTTCTCGTGCACCTTTAGCTGTCGAGAAGCGTAGGCAATGACTTTGCCTTTCTGCATGAGTACACAGCCCATGCCAGTGTGTGACGCATCACAGTACACCACAAATTCTTCTACGCCATCGGGCAATGTCAACACTGGAGCATTGCTCAACTTCTTCTTCAGAATGTCGAAGGATTCCTGCTGCTTAGGGCCCCAATCAAACTTAATCTTCTTACGAGTCAACGAAGTTAGGGGCGCAACAATTCTTGAAAAGTTCTCAATAAATCGCCTATAGTATCCTGCCAACCCAAGGAAACTGCGAATCTCGGTAGGAGTCTTCGGCTCCTGCCAGTTCATGACTGCTTCTACTTTAGCGGGATCTACTAGGATACTACGCTCGCTTACTACATGTCCAAGGAATTGGACTTCTCGAAGCCAAAATTCACACTTCGAAAATTTGGCATAAAGCTTCTCCTGATGCAGAAGTTTGAGAATACAACGAAGGTGTTTCTCATGGTCAGCTTGGCTCTTCGAGTAGATAAGGATGTCGTCAATAAAGACGATAACGAACTTATCTAAATAGGGTTTGCAGACACGATTCATGAGATCCATGAATGCGGCTGGTGCGTTGGTTAGCCCAAACGGCATCACTAGGAACTCGTAATGTCCATATCGAGTCCTAAACGCTGTCTTGTGCACATCTTCATCCTTGACTTTCAACTGATGATAACCTGACCTCAGTTCAATCTTGGAGAAATAGCTTGCTCCTTGCAGCTGATCGAACAGATCGTCGATCCTGGGTAACGGATACCTATTCTTGATAGTGACCTTGTTAAGCTCACGGTAATCGATGCACAGACGCATCGATCCATCCTTCTTTTTAACGAACAAGATTGGCGCTCCCCAAGGAGACAAGCTAGGTCTAATAAAACCTTTAGCTAACAGATCATCCAACTGTGTCCTCAACTCCTTCATCTCCGTTGGTGCCAATCTGTATGGTGCTCTTGCTACAGGCGCAGCGCCTGGAATGATGTCTATCTGAAACTCTACTTGCCTATCCGGTGGCAAACCGGGTAGCTCTTCAGGGAATACCTCAGGATATTCTGAGATAACAGGAATATCCTCAATCTTTGGCCTCGGCTCATCAATGGTGACTTGTGCCATATAGATGACACATCCCTTCTGCATGCATCTGGATGCCTTGAGCATGGACACTTGCTCAGGCAATCCATGCTGAGTATCTCCTTGGATAGTAAGTGACTCACCAGACGAAGTCTTAACTATTACCTGCTTTCTATTGCACAGAATCTGGGCTTGGTTACTCGATAACCAATCCATGCCTATCACTATATCGAATCCAACTAGCTTAAAGGGAAGCAAGGATAACGGAAATGAATGATTCCTAATGGATATAACACATCCCTCTAGAACTGTCGAGGCGGTTTCTATGGTTCCATCGGCTAATTCCACCTCATATTTCACCCTTAAGGTTTTAACAGGAAGGTTCAACAATTTACAGAACTTATCATCTACAAACGACTTATCAGCTCCTGAATCAAACAAGACTCTAGCAAAAACATCATTTACAAGAAACGTACCTGTAATGAAGTTGTCGTCAAGAACTGCCTCCTTGGCGTCCATTCTGAAGACTCTCGCATTAGTCTTCTTCCCGTCATCAGCTTTCTTTGCATTCTTTGGGCAGTTGGGCCGAATGTGCCCTTTTTCGTTGCAACCAAAACAAGTTGCATCCTTCAGCTTCTTGCAATCTAAGGCTTTATGATCCGTGGACTTGCAGATTCCACATCGCCTTTCTTGAGACTGGGATTTCGCTTCCAAACGACATTTCCCATAATGGTGTCTCTTGCAGTTCTTGCATCTGGGTTTTTCACCCGACTGATCTCCTTTCTTGAACCCCGACCCTTTCCTATGGTCGTTGTTTCCCTTGTGTCGTTTCTCAGATCTTCGTGAGGTGTCATCCTCACGTTTCCTCTTGTTTTCCTCTAAGCTCTTCATAGCTCTCAGTCTGACTACATCTTGAGTGAGGGAGAGGGATAGATCAGCTACGGATCTAAATGTCGTAGGCCTCGAAGCCTTGACGCTTGCCTTTATCTCCGGTGCCAGACCCCCAATAAATCGAGCAATCCTTCTAGGCTCCGGGGTCACCAGATAAGGCACTAACCGAGATAAAGTGTTGAACGTAGTAAGATACGCTTGACAATCGAGGTTCTTCATAACCAGAGATACGAAATCCGCTTCAATTCTTTCGACCTCATGCTGCGGGCAGAAATTCTCTTTGATCAGGGCCACAAACTGTTCCCATGACATACCGTACAGTGTGGCCTTACCGGCAGCTTGTAGGAGTGACTTCCACCATGCTAACGCATCTCCCTTGAACGACTGGGACACGTACTTCACAACGTCCCTATCAGCACACCCGCTGATATCAACCACAGTATCCATCTCATCCATCCATGTCATGCAGTCAACTGCTCCTTTTTCCCCAGTAAAATCTCTGGGTTTGCAAGATACGAAATATTTGTACGTACAGGACTTGCTGTGCGTATCATGCTTCAGCTTGACTTCTTGCTTAGGAATACTGCTGTGGTTGGAGGAGTGATTATCCTCCTCATCCTTCTTTGGCTCACTCTTTTTAGAAGGTGGCTTACTATGAGCCTCAGAATGAGTCTTGGGCTTTACGTGCGTTACTGTTCGGGTCCTACTCCGAGTACCGCTAGATTCTCTGAATTGCCTATCCATAGCTTTGGCAACAGCATTATCTATCAGTGCTTGCAATTCTTCACCAGTGACGTGAATCCTGGTATTATCTGGGTGTTCTCCAGAATGACTGTTGGTCTCCTCCGATTTGGCCATTGTAGCTTTAAGCTACATAAAAGGACAAGGTCTTATTTAGAAACCTAACAGTATTATCGTTCTAGACGATTTATTAACCATGATATTAAGAATCATAATAGTTAATTTATTTAATCTCATTCAAGGCTTTTATTAGCAACTATTTTATGGAATGAAATATATATTGGCACAATAGGCCTAGTCACTTCGGACAACTTCTAAATTATAAATTTAGATTTTTATAGGATTAGCATTGTATAATTAAACAAATAATCCTTTACTAGGCAGGGAGTCATAAACCACAACTGCCACTATATGACATAGTCATAACCCGTAGGTATCAAGTCATAAACAGACTTGTATACAGATATAATCTGTAGATAATTTATTAAAAAAGGTGGCTTGTGTGATTTTACAGATCACGCTTGGCCAGGAGTGTTAACATGTTTTCAGATGTTAACAGAGATTTGAATCTTTTCAACCAGGTTTTACCATATTGGCTAGGCCTGTAAATAAGGCATTCAAGCTAGGTTCTACCTTACTAAGATTCTTATTAAAATGGCAAATCAAATAAAAATTGATATTTTCCATTTATTTTAATATTATTTTCATGCACATAAAAAAATGAGAAATTCAAATTAACCATTTCAAATTTTAAATAAAGTACTAGTACATCTTTGCCCTAAACGGGACTTTAATTCAAATAACATGAATAACATGCCCGCGCAGGGGCTAAACCAATAACAACAACAACAAATAAAACAAAACAAACCCACGCAGGGGTTAACAGAACAACATACCCACGCAGGGGTAGAATAAGAGAAATATACCCACGCAGGGGTAGAATACAGGAATAAACGTCCACGCAGGGACATGAGTAAAAGAGCTAACAACAAAGGATTTAATAATCCTTCTTACTCTTACCCTTAATCAAGTCAACCATCTTCTTGAACATACCGCGGTTGTGTCGGCGATCATTTTGCAATTCCCGTCGCACGTCGTGTATCCCTTGCAGGATTTCTTGGACTTGCGGTGGCGACATCATCGGCGCCGGCGGCGGTGGCTGATACTGCTGTGGCTGTGGAGGCGGCGGCTGCTGGTATCCCTGCGGTGGGAACCCAAAAGCTGGTTGTCCCGTACCCTAGGGACCTCCAAAAGCACTCTCCTGGTTAAGAGGGTTGTAGCCTGAAGCTAACCAGTAGGGATCTCCCGTATAATCATAACCGGGAGGAAAAGTCGGCTCGAACGGGTTGAACTGCGCTGCGCTAGCATACGCAGGAATGGGCTCTCCAAAGTTCTGCGGCGGTAGTGGCGCAATAGTCGCAGAAGTAACCTCTGAGACGGGATGCTGAGACTCTCCCATCTCTGACTCCTCGTGGAGCGGCGAGTAGCGGCCGCTACCTGAATGTCGAGGGGTGGCAATGCGAATCCCTCCTCGCGTAGACATACGCGCATTCCTCCTTGGCCTCTGAGGCGGAGGAGGTAAAACCGGTGGTGGTGGTGGCGACGGAGTAATCACGTCGCGCCAGAAGGCCTCAGATGGGTCCTGCTGCAAAGGCGGCTGCTGAAGCTGCTGCTGCTGAGAGTGGTGCTGCGAATGCACGGGAGAACCGTGATAAGACTGGTGCATGGGAGAGTTGTGCTGGCTGGGGGTGTAATACCAATCATGTTGCCTGAACCTCTCCTCATAGCTATCAACACCATTAAATGGTGATCCCCTGTATGGTGACCCATCCGATATCTCAATGGGATGGTTAGGCGTGCCGGACGGTGGCAGGGAAGGGTCAGTGTCCTCGTCAACCTCCATCTCGTTACCACCAGAGAAGTGGTCTTCCGGTCCTAGTGGGTTATGACCCACTGGTTCGTCCAAGTAAGCATCAGGGTTGTATAGGCCCTGATAAGCTGGTGCTGGGTGGTGGTGAGGTGACTGGTGTAATGGAATGAAAGATCCATGGGAGTCATGGGGCCCATTTTCAGAATGTGGCCCATAGGAGTGAGGTAGGGATGGTGAGGTGCTCAAAGATACCGAGTGTCTGGCTGGCTCGGCGAATGATCTCCAAAGATCATGGGCTGCAGTGTTGTGCGAAGCTGATGGGGCTCACCTGTGTGAGGGTCCTGCCTCGTGGTCATGTGATGTAGCAAATCCTCCTCGTCCTTGCATACGTGGCGGCATGATGAACCTGTCAAAAATTAAACAAGTTGCACAACAAAATATATAAGACAAAGCTAATAATAAAAATAAAGATAAAATAAACGAAATGTTGAACATTTCCTAAGTTCTTTGTCTAGACTCGAAAATCGAGGATTGTGCAATTGTGTAACTGAGATTAAACACAAAGGACTAGTGTTTAATTCACTCAGCGTTGGCTCTGATACCAACCTGTCACACCCCGATCTCCACGTGTCACCGGTGGGCCCGGTGTGGGGTACAGTGACGTAGTTGGCATCGTCATAGACAAACAACACAATATAATAATGCACAGCGGAAGCAGAATAGATACATTTCAACTTTAATTAAAATGACATAATAAACATCATAAGTAGTTGAAACGGATCCACAGGCGGATCAAATAAAAATAAGAATAAATTGTTCAACAGTTATTTGTCGTCCGAGCTTGCGAGACTATAGTGGACGCTCTTAGGAAACAGCCAGCCTATTTCGTATAGTACCTGCACTTAACCTTTTGGTAAAAATACGTCAGTTTACACTGGTAAATACAAATCGACTGACTCATTTTGAAAATGATTGTAAATTGATTTAAATGCACAAGGCATAAGTATTTTTATTAACTTGGGATATTTATGCAATATAAACTTGTGAACGATTTACATGTACCCGTACTTATGGTGGCCCGGGATCTGCTGTCCGGGCTAAAGATTAAATGACACACCACATTAAAGAGTTATACACGCCGGGTGTACGCCTACACCCCGTGCTCTGGTCGTGGCCATCTCGTAAGATAATGCCAAGGATATCCGGGACACGGTCAATAACCCCCCAAAGCCTAAAGTAAGACAAGACTGTTTAAACGAGTCGCACAAGCTATTCAAGACTGTACACCCATAAGGTGCAGGACTTGTGCGCCCGATCAAGCGGTATTTTAAATACCGTACCCCAAGCCCGTATAGGGAAAATAAGTCAAAATGTATTTACCTGAGCAAGTATGTAACACAAACGGTAAGTGTGGTAGCTTTTACTGGGCCTCCTAATCTGGAACAAAGGTTTATAATTAACCTATTAGATTCCTAACGGGTCTTTTATTTAAGCCTAAGCTTTGACCGGTTAGTTTTAAGGATGATACGGTTTACGCACGATTAAGCGAAAGACCGGATAGAATGTGATTTAGACCCGACAAGTTTGAATACTTGTATAATATGGGTATACTAAATACATTCTGGATTTTGATATAAAAATGATAACGTTTGACCCATTTCGGTCAATTTACGCAAACTAGTTACGTAAACCGAACCGAACGCATAAAGGGCGCTACGGGTAGCCAAAAGAGTCAAATGCAAGTTCCCTGAGATAATATGCTTTAAATATGATGTAATATCAGTAAGTTATGTTCTATATTGCCCGGAATAATTTTAAACTCAATTTATGCCTTAGAAGGGCATTTTGGTCATTTAAAAGATTATAAAAGAGTAAAATTAGAAATCTGAGTTTCGGGTCTGGTTTATACAGAAAATATACTTAATTTAACATGTTATTACAGTAGGGTATGACCCATATACTAAACTTAGTGTTTAAAATCAAACTATGCACCGTAGGGGTATTTTAGTAAATTCACAAGGGCTAAAAATGCCAAAACTGGAAATCTGAGTTCATATACTTGTACTTACTGTTATTATATGAAAATATACTAATTACATCAGTAGGTATAAGTCTTATATGTTAAAAATAGGTACAACGCTTACTATGCGCTAAAAACGCTTAAAATACAATTTAACGCCGTTTCCGGGTTTTCAAAAGAAAGCTGGGATTTTTATATTTCCAGAATGCTTAAAATAATTTATTTAACATATAAGATCAGTAGAAAAAGGTTTCGGGTTAAAAGGATGTATAAAACTCATTTTATGGGTTAAACGGTCAAAACCGACATAAACCGAATCGACTAAGCGATTTATGAAACGATCAGCCAAAAATTAAATAAAAATCATCAAAAATCCCAAAATATTATATAACATCAGTGGGTAAAAAGTTTTGTATCAAAACGTGGCCTGAAATGGGTTATATGCGAAATGTGCCGTTTATGTAACTTAAGAATATAGTTTTACGCTAATGGCCATAACTCAAAATCTGGACCACCAACTGATCCGAAATTTTCGGTGCAAGTTTATATATTAAAAATAAAGATTTCTACTCTTTCACTTTTCCAAAAATCACGTTTTATATCAAAAAGGGCAAAATAGTCAACTTTTAAGCATAATCGGAAACATGCAAATGAATCGGCTAAGCATAGACTCAAACAACAAAATTCCAGAGAGTTTTACCAAAATAAAAATAGTCAAAAATACTCTCCAATACAGATCTCAAACATGCATGTACGAATCCGAATCGATAGCTTACGAAATAGTCGTTTTACAAGACTTTCGGCTCCGATTCGTATTTATACTAAAGATTGTCGAGTTTATTATGATAAAACATATTCTTACATGTATTACAAGTTATTTATGATGATCAAACAGATTGCATGTCCTTTACATTACCATTCAAGCTTATTTTTGCAAAAACAACTTCTGTTGACTTTTTAGAAACAAGTTTGACTCGACAATTAGCATGCATATAGTGGGAATCAGAGAATACCCTTTTGAGGGTTTGTTTCCCACATAAATACCAACATATTTGTGGTTTCAATTTGAGAAATGACTGAGTAAAACTCGTTTAATCAGAAAGTCAAAGTATCAGAACAACAGTTTGACTTTTAGCAATTAATCTATGCTAGAACGAATTTGAGGATGATATAAAAGATTACCAAGGTCCTAATGAAGCCTAGCAAACACTTGGAGTCGGCCTTGATGTCCAGAAATGCTCCAGAAAGTCTTGAGAGCTGTTCTTGCAATTTGGGAGTTCTTGATCACAAAGGAAATGCCAAGGAATGGAGCTTTGATCTGATTTAAAGAGGGATTCAGAGGTTTGAGGATAGGTTACTATTACCATAGGCATGCATGGGATTTTATTGGAGCTTGGAGAGGTGGAATGAGCTGTTACACACTTCAATTTCGGACCAAAAATGCAAAATTCGCGAAATTCTGATGCTGGTAGTCCCACGCGGCCCGCTTGGGTCTGTCCAGGCGGGTCGCCTGACCTGCTGATCAGCCAAACACTTTCAAACTTGACAGCTTTGGTCCCTGATCTTGTATGCGATGTTTCGGCTACTTATCTTGATCCGTAAACCCCCAAACTTGGTTTTTAAGAACCTTGGGACATTTACCTACATGGTAATGTCCTCGGATAACTTTGCGCTCAACCGAAAAGCCATGAAATTCGACGTTGACGCTTTTAACCCCTCAAGTACGGTTTTGGCCATAACTTTCTCATACGTTGACGAAACTTCACGAAATTTTAACCACATATTCTAGTGAGTATATTTTAGCATTATAAAGCTTCGGGTCTGCCAAAAGTTCACTCAGAGGTATAAATTAAACATGTTGACACTTTTGGCCCCTATAGTTTGCAATTCCTCACTTTTGTGCAATTTCCGCGTCGTATGATCCATGAACCATCCGTTTAAGGTTATAAACATTATGTAGGGTTATCATAGAGTCTATTTATCCATTGTTGACACTTTGGACCCTTACGTTCCATAGTTTTCACTGTTTGTCACTTTTAGTCCCTCTAAAGTATGTTTTCACATACCGGAACCTTATGACACGTGTCAAGACATTATTGGACGAAATTTTTCGAGGTGTTACACAATCTGAGAAAGTATCACCTTTCTTTAAGTTCCAAACGAGGGCGTGAGGATCAGCAGCATCTTTCTCCGTGTAAGTCCGATAATAGTAATCTCCCAAGGTTTCCTCTGGGCTGATCGGAGAATGTTTACTAATACCAGCAGACGAATCTTCCCCCTCAACTGTCACCTTCTCAACATGCTCCGGCATAGTATCAGAAGGTTTAGGGGAAGAAGTAGAAGTGTTCTCAGTTGTCTCTTTCCCCAAATCTTGGACAACAACCTCAAGGATTGAAAGATTGTCAGCATCATTCACCACACTTGGATCAACACCAGCAGGCTTCTCAGCTTCAACAGTCTTCTCCACACCATCGTCTGCAACCTCTGTAGGTTTCAGCTGGTCAGCTACAGAAGCATGTGGAGGGGTGGAGGGAAATTCTTCATTTTCCACAAATTGCAGTTCTGTGGGAATAGGAGCAACAGCAACCTCTGGGAAAATAAAAATCCGTAAGGATCTAATCCGCATAAGGAAAACAAAGAAAGACGCCACTTACCAGGAACAGATTCCGTAACAAAGGCGTCAAGATTTCCCTTTCTAGTAATTTTCTTCCTCTGAACTTTTTTAGGAGGTTGACCCTCCGCGTCAGTATCAGTTTGTTTCCTTTTGCTTGCTCCCCTTTGCACCAAATGCTCAGGACTGGATTCCAAATCAATTGGATCCTCTGGGTTAGATGGAGGAATGTCAGCAGAGTCCTTTGTTTCTGGTTTCGGTCGCCTAATAGTAACTGCAGGCGCAAGACCCTCCAAAGTATCAGAAACCACCACATAATCACACCAGTTGTCAGAAGAATGGCGCATACCTTTCTTCTCCCCAACATTTTTAGCTTTAGAAGATTGAGTCTTCTCAGCATCATTCTTTTTCGGCGCAACATTACTAGTCGTCGCGCGTCTTTTCTTCTCAGGGCCTATGCCCAAATTTGACAACTCACCTATAAAGCGCAAAGAACAATTCACTCAGATGCGCAATGGTAAGTAAACAACAAACAGTATGCACAATCTTACCTATACCAGCAGCAGGCTGTTCAGACAAATCCGCATCCCGTGGAAGAGCAAAATTCCTCACAATACGATGGTACCAGAGCTCTTCGTCAGGCTTTTTCTTAATGGTACCCATCCTTCCCCCTTCTCTCTTATATGCAACAACATACAACAAAACAACTGCAAGAAAAGGGGAAACATGTTCAAAAAAGGGGGGGGGGAGAAAGGTAAGAAGGAGAAAACCCAATCATACCATGACCTCCCTCCGTATGCACCGGCTTGTCGTCCCGGTCCATCTTCCAGTTTAAACTCATACTAGCTCCGACAAGGGCTTTCTCCGGCAGAACAATGTTAGGAATTTCCTTCAAATCTTGATACCAATTCTCGTCAGAAGGGGTCCGGAGCGTTTCAACGGGAACATCTTCCTTTCCCCTTAAAACCATCCTCACCGGAATCACTCTGGCCTTAATAAAGAAAAATTTTTGCTTCCAATCGTGAAAAGACTTCGGAGGATGCTGCAAAATTTTCTTTGCAGATGCTCTCTGAACGAATGAGTAAAACCCGTGGGTACAATGCATTTGATGGAAAACCCTAATTCGGGGAACGGTCGGCTCAATATGCATGGTCCGACACACAAATTCAAAATGTCGAACCCTAACCATGCCAATAGGATGCAGTTGAAAGAGATGAATGTTGTAAAAACCAAGAATTTCAAGAAAGAACTTTGTTACAGGCAAGCGAAAGTTACCTTCGCAAAAGCAATCCCAAAACAGAGTAATATACCCAGCCGGAGCATCTGCTGCCGTCTGACCCTCCTCAGGGTACCGGGCACCCCAGGTCTCCGGGAATCTAAAGTTCTGAACCAGGCCATCAAAAGTTGCCCTAGGCCATTTCAGCGGTGGCAGTTCAGCAGACATTTCCTCCGATAAATCTTCGTGATATTCTCCAGTTGACATAAGAAGAAGAAAGATTGACAATCTCTTTCTCAAACAATTAAAGAAGAAGGGAAGGGGAAAAGTTTTCAACAAAACAATGATTACACGAAGAGGTTACCCAAACGTTATATACTTATCGCAATAAATAGCATCCGTAACCGTCACATCGACTTTTCCGGATATCACAGTTCTCCAAACAGCAGGAAAAATACACACGCGTTTGCATGCGCGCGTGAAAAACACGGATAGTAAAATATACCTGACTGTGACAGCCTGTCACATAGTCCTGACTGTACTATCCACTAAAGTCAAAGAATTTCAAAACTTTCAAAACAAAATTAAATCTTCTCATAGAAGATTCCCTATTTTTCGCGCCCAAAAGCATTTCACTCTCACAAGTCCAGTGCTCCACTTACTTACATAAGTACAACACTAGACTGGGGGGACTTGAAGGGGTAAGGTCCCAAAAACCTCATAATAAGTGCTTGGGACCATACCACAACCTTAACTTTCAGCATGGCACCTTGTGCGGCCGCGCACTGGTTTAACAAAAGAAAAGCTTAAAAGGCCTACAAAACAGTCAACACTTGCGCCCAAAGGGAATCATAAAACCTTGCGCCTTTCCTACACAAAGCAAAGGATAAGAATCCGGAGTTAGATACTTCCGCTTAATATTCAGACTTGGATATTATTTGCCCAGACTTGGGATTTATTCATCTGTTTCCACACGATAAGGTGTCACACCAGATTACAGCAGTAATCTTCTAGAAATAATACAATCGTGCACCACCAAAACGGTTACAACCGTCTGGACACGTGTCACTATATCAGTTGTCCCCAAATTCACAACGAATGCATGCAAATGAAGAGTAATCTTCACTTAAGTCACTTTACACGTGGCAAATCCCTTGCCTTTGATCTAAACCACGATCCGTGTGCCATCACATCGGATCAAGGAGTATTAACGGAAGAAAACATAACCGCTTACGGAGTTAGCATCTTCCGTCTTCTTTTCACTAACGGGTTTTCCCACCTTTCGAACGACTCCCGACTATAAATAAGAGAAAAATCAGGTATGAACACAAGTTACACCCACTTCTCAAATACATCTTCTTCTTCATTACCAATACTTATTCTCACACCGGAGTCGGGTCAAGGAGAGAACCCTCTTCTCCCCTTGGCGAGGCTAACGGTGTTCTTTTTTGCAGAATCACCGGAGAAGAAGGTCTGTTAGGCCTAAATCGATCGAGTGGAAACCAACTTTTTTATGCGGATTCAAACCCCCTAGATATCTCGGTTCCGACCATTTATCTAGTGTTTCTTCAAACATGTTTTGTGATTAGGGTTTGAGTTAGAAAAGGGGTTAGAGAGTTTTAGAGAGAGAAAATCTAGAGAGAGAGAGAATTCGAATTTAGGGTTCTTAGACAAGATCACAGATAGTGGCTGTGAGGTTGTGAGGTCTTGAATTGATTGTAAATTGATTGTTTGGATAATCAATAGAAGACCTGTTTGATTGTGAATTCTATTTTCTACTCGTTTCTGTAACAAATCTGATCTAGAGGATTCCGCACTCTAGGTTGGATATACAATTCTGTGAAAGATCCATACGAACAAGGGGACCTACAGAATCAGATCATCAATTCATCCAGATTTGTCAAAATTCTTCACTTTTCTATCTTCTTCACTTTTGGACTGAAAAACACAAAATTAACATGGCTTTTACGGATAAAATTGGCTGATTTTTTAATATCATATGCGAAAATCATTGATCTACAAGCCTACAAAATTTCTGATCAAAATTCCAAGTAATTTGAGAGAAATCAAGATTTTTCTATCTGATTCGATAAACATGTTCGCTGTTATTATTCTTAGTGATGTTCACCGATCGGATGGCCATCCGATCGGATGGCCATCCGATCGGATGACCATCCGATCCACAACTCATTTGTTTTTGTGATACATAGTGTCAAGTATCGAGTGGCGATTCGATCGAATCACCATCCGATCTTTTACATTCTTTCACATTTCACTTGTTGTGCAAATCATCGAACGGCAATCCGTACGGATTGCCATCCGATTCTAAACATCTTAGTTGTTTGTTACACAGGTTCAAGTGTCGGATCACCAATCGATTGGATCACCATCCGATCCAAAGCATATTGGTTCAATCGTCGGATCACCAATCAATCGGATCACCATCCGATCCAAAATCCTATCCGATCCATTGCTGCTTGGTTATTGTGTCTTAGAGTTCAATCGTCGAACAGCAATCCGAATGGATTGCCATCCAACACCTTGCTGTCATTAAAAACTTTGACTTGTGTTGACCATATCCGATCGAAGCGCGATTCGATCGAATTGACATCCGATCCATTACCATCCGATCATTGCTATTCTGTTGACTTTCGTTGACCTTGTTCGATCGGATACACATCTGATTCAACTGCCTGTTTGTTTTTAAAGTTGATTGTTTATTTGTTTATTTGTTTATCTATAGGTGATTCAAGGTGATAAACAAGAGGCATCATGGGTAAAGAATTCTATAACACCTTTTACAAAGCGTTCACATCAGAATCCTCGGAAACGTCAACCGTTACACCAAAAACCATAACAAAAGCAATCAGTGATAATATAAAACATGATAATTTCTATGGGACTTATTCAAAACGACCAAAGCTCGAAAGTATTGAAGATTACACATGGTGGAAAGAACGGTTCATCAACTGGGCTAAAGCTTACGTACATAAAAGCTGGTTTTGCATGGAGTTTGGTTACGATAGAGCTGTAAATGACAAAAACGAAGAAATTCCACTCAAAAGCCTATCCGTTGAAGACAAAAAGAACTTTTGATACGAACAACGAATGATTTCCTTAATCCAGCAATCGATTAGAGATGACATATTCGCATTGCTTAATCATGATGGATAATCTAAATCAGTACGGGAGGCTTTACGGGTTAAAGCTGAGGGGGGGTAAACAAATAAAAAAGAATAAAATAGCTTTACTTAAGAAAGAATTTGATTTGTTTGACGGTTTAAAAGGTGAATCTGTACGACAGATGATTGAAAGATTTTGTCACCTTAAAATCGAACTCGATAGGTTTGGAATAACAAAAACATGTGAAGAAATCATTGATAAAATCATTGAAGCGTTATCACGAGCTGATCAGTGGTAAACGTTTGTGTTTATTTTGAAAAACGATGTATTGTTTGACACAATTACTCTTGTTGTTTTGATAGAAAAGATGGAAAGTCATGAGCTTGAGCTACAAAAGCAAAGCAAGATGAGCAGTTCTTCGCATCACCAGAATGTCAGTCTTTACTACAAGGGCAGTGTACCCTCGGTGATAGTTAGCGAGCCAATAAAGACTGCATACAATGTTGAGAAGACAAAAGAATCACAGAAAAGTTCATCAAGCTACGATCCAGGATATCATTCATCGTCAACAACATCAAACTCTGAAGAACATGAAGAAATTCTCTGCAACATCGCCTTAAAGCTAAAGAATTCTCCAACAATGAACATCAACGCTGCTAAACAGCAAATGAGTCTTCTAGGATCAATTCTAGAATCTTACGAAGATCTGGTAGCTAGGAAAATTAGAAATTCTGAACCAACAAAGGAAGATTACGACCAGATCGATCCAGAAGAGATGGAACATTGATCTAAGATGGTGTTTGGCAAGCTACATTCGAAGAGCTCAGCGGTTCATGGATATTACTGGCAGACAATCAATCTGTGGACCATCAACAAAGTTAGGATTCGACAAATCAAAAGTGACCTGCTTCGAATGCAAGCAAAAGGGTCATTTTAAAAGAGAATGCAGAAACTCTGCTGTTGAAGAAAGAGCTAATCTGTTTAAAGAAGATTACTATCAAAAGGCGATCTATCACAAGAACAGAGAAGAGTCACCAAGGTTGAAACAAATTGAAGATAATCCTGAAAAGGATAAATCAAGAGCTTGTGTTGTGATTCAAGATGATGAAGGGTTTGACTGGAGCAAATTTCTTCCAAAAGATGATCTTGTTAATGATCGGTTCACAGCTCATGGCAGAACTATATCATCAAACATACATCGTGCATTTGTTGCCGAGATAAAGGAAAGAAGTCGAGAAGAGATTCTGAAAGAAAAAAACATACAGAAAGAGGTGTACTGCAGGATATCGGATTGAAGAAATGGAGAAAGAATACGAAGAAGCAAAGAATTATAGAAGATATGACAAGAAACGAGAATGTTATGTCAACAGCAAAGGAGAACCAGTTGTCCATCGAAAGGAAGTGGTGTTTGACGACGTTCTTGCAGTAATCCCTCTATCCGGCGAGTACTATTCAAATGTTGCGAAAGATAAACATTATGAGAAAAAGCTGGAAAAAATCATCAGAGATGTCATGACTGCGAGTCTAAGACAAAGAAATGAAGAGAGGATGAAAAAGAATGTTGAAAATCTGGTGGATGAACTGAAGAAGGTTGCTGATGAAAAGAAAGTGGAAGATGTTAAGGAAAAAGAAGGTGAAAAAGAAGAACAGAAAACAGAAGAAAAAGTTGTTACTGAAGAACAGTAAACTGGAGATGATGTGAAGGTTGAAAGATCGGTTGAAGTGGATGATGGTGCTGGTGTTGGTGAGGAACAGAAGAAGAAAGAAGCTGATCAAGCACAAACTGAAGAGAAAGCCGAGGTGCCAATCACTGAGGTAAAAACTGATTCTGAAAACTTAAATAAAACTGTTGAACAGTGCAAGAAATGCATGGAAACGTGCAGTGTTTGTACTGAAAAAGATGAAAAATTCAGAACAAGAGATCTAGAATTCACTAAAATCGAAGAAGTTTTCAAAAATAAATGCAAAGAGATGTTAGAAAACGAAAAAGTTTTGAAAGATAATGATGAAAAACTAACACAAAAATGTAAAAGTTTAGAAAAAGGAAATGAAAGTTTGAAAGAAAAAATTTCAAAAATGACAGAAGAATGTTTGCAAAAAGAAAATGCTTTTCAAGAAATGAAAAAGGAGTATGATTCAATAAAAATTGCATATCATATTACAAAAGTCATATGAAGATGTGAAAAGTCAAATGAAACTTGTTCAATCAAGATTGAAATATTGTTCTGAAACAACTGATACGTTTAAGCGACAGTATTCAATAAAGCAACAAGTTGTAAACTCTTACATTGAGGATGTTGCTAAGCTAAAGCGTCAAATAGCTGAGTTAGAACAAGATAACAACAAGTTGCACAGAGTTTCATCAAGTTCCACCACCGAAAAAGTTCGCATTTTATGATGATGAGAAGGTCGAAAAAGCTTTCAACATGGTCGATCAATTGCCAGATAGCATTGATATAACCTATTCCAAATCAGATGATTCTAGTGATTCAGAGGTGGTAGGTAAGGTCGTTGAAAGTGTCTTGAAAGAAGAGTCAGTTGAAACAGGTAAATCTGAATCACAGGATGAAAATGAAGGTAGTTTTCATGAAGGTTATCCGAAAAAAACTCAAAATCTGAGAAAAATGCGAATGATGATTCAAAAGGATTGGTATATACCATGATTGGATCGGACAAATTATTCTCAGATCTTGAAGTCCCTATTCAGAATGTGATTTCAGAAAAGATTGACAAAGTTTTCAAGATGGTTGAAATTGAAAAGTCTGAAATTCCAAAGTTTGCTGGAAAGAGTCACAAAACTTTTTATAACAAACCTGGTTACAAAAAGAAAAACATGAAGGCTGGGTTGGGTTATAAAAAGAAACAAAATTGGAAAAGAAATGAAACTCCAAATTATCAACAAAAGATGAACTTTGTTCACCGAACAAGTTCCGAAGAAGAGAAAGAACTCCAATTTAGGCGTCAATCTAATAAAGAGCTCTATGCTCAAAAGAAAAAGCAAAAACAACAGGTCAAGGATGTGTCCAATAGAACATGCT